>NC_056764.1:16707500-16902500 GCF_018687715.1 Carya illinoinensis | reverse complement strand
GGCCGTACATAGTCCTTCAAGGTGCGTGGTAGTACCTCACGATCTTCTTCAGCCATAGCTAGTATCTTATTTCTTCTTAGTGATCTAAGAGTTCTCTCAATCTCCGGATCAACAGGAATAATGTCACGAGATCTAGTACAGCGCATCCAATGTCAAAAACACACCTGTAGAACAAATTAAAACAAAATTCTAAATTAAAACCAAGATTACTTTGTATCGATATTGACGAAAAGAATAAGAATAAACCAATCCCCGGCAACGGCGCCAAAAACTTGACCGGTGCAAAACTGCAAGTGCACAGTATCGTAGTTTTATAGTAAAGTAATAAGAAGAGTATCGTCCTCAGGGATTGGTACCTTACTCTTGCCAAATACCAAAATTATGCTAATCTCAATTCTATCTAGAGGAATCGCTAAGGTTTTTGTAGTAGCAAATAAAACTAGATCAACTCAAGAGAAATAAGCAAAGAAAGTAAAACTGATGTTTGAAGATCAAATTCAATAGGGAAGAAAACTTCTAGGAAATCGATTTCACCATAATTCTTCACTATGCTTTTCTCATCCAGCTAATTTAACTTAAACCTCTTTTGTCTATTAGCAAATCTCTAATTCATCCAAAAGCCTCTTTCGATAGTCAATTGGAATTGATTCTAGTTTATCAATTCACACAAGAGTATGCAAATTAAATAATCAAGAACGCAATAAGACCAATGATTTAATTACTACACAGGTTCATACAAGTCTTTCGATCTCTATACTTACCTATGCTGAAATATCCAAGATCTACCCTATGATTCCCTCTTTCGATAGCAAATCACAAGATTAATAATCATCTAATCAATGGCCAGTTAATTAGAAGCATTAAACTCAAAATAAATCAGATAAACAAAGAGAGAATTGCATTAAATTAGCATGGACAAACAAGCATAGTTCGGAATTAGGTTACATCGTTTTCCTAGAAAGAAGAAAATTTAGCTCATACTAGAATTGGAATTCAACATAAACGAATTCACCATAATTGTTCTGAGAAGATGGGAAGAAGAAAATAAACACTGAAAAATCCTCCTTGCAGCCTCAACTGGTCGTCAAAAGCTCAAGAGAACGATTCAACGCCTTTCTCCCGTCCATGCTCGTGTATGAATCCAACGTACGTGCAATAAATTGGAATTCCGTCTCCAAAACAAATGATTTGAATCCCTCTAGCTATGTTTTTCTCTCCCAAAGAGTGTTCTCCAGTCAAAAACCGCGGCTCTAGAGTGAAGAATGGCCTTTTATATGGTCCCACGGCGGAAAACCTAAAATCTGTCAAAATACGATGTTCGCTCGAGCGGGGTGTCGAGCGCGCGTCGAGCGTTCGACTCTGCCTGATTTCGCTCGAGCGTCCTATCGAGCGCACATCGAGCGTTCGACTCTGCCTGATTTAGCTCGAGCGGCCAATGTCTCCGCTCGAGCGATCTTCGTTTTTCAGCAACCTGCTCGAGCTCCCTGTCGAGCGGCAGTCGAGCGTTTGAATCTGCCTGAATTCGCTCGAGCGGCCAAAAGCCTCCGCTCGAGCGAACTTGTAAAATCTGCAATATGAAATTTTGCAATCCATCAAGAGGCTTACAGATTTTTGCTATGCTTGTAGTAGATTAGGGCACTCTCAAATATTCTACCAATTTCTAAAAGTTGTTCCTGATCCACTCTACCATGGACCATGGCTAAAACCTGAGTATCAAAATCCAGGATCTATACTTCCACCACACCAAGGTCAAGATAATTCCCTAGATCCATACAAACAGAAAAATTAACTGAAGAGGGAATTTACTTAGAAAGTTTGCATTCTAATGCAATCGTTGAAATACATATTATGAATGACTTGCCCACCTCTATGGTTTTTTAGGGGCCAATCGCCTGTTTTAGTGTAGAAAGTCCTAGCAAAGCCGATGATATGGTGTTAGACACAAAATCAGAACCAAGTAAATTGTTAGATCCTTCAGACAAAGGCAAAGGGATTTTAGCTGAAAAACCAAGGAAATCCCCAATTTTATTAGGGAACCTTTCTCTCGCTGGGAAAAACCCAACATCCTCTCAGATCCCCACTAGGGTTTCATCTCCCAGAGAGCTCCTAACCAACAGCGTCCCAATAGACATTACAGAAACCCAAGAGCATGAAACCAATCCCAGCAAAGGAAGGTATGAAGATAATCTGTTACAAAATGAAAGTTTTACTTGGAAGAATCGATCGAGCAAACAAGCAAATCATGGCGGTGCCGATCACCAACAGGGAACGAAACTTCCAAATCCAAGCGGCTCTTCCACCAGCTCACTGTTCACTGTCCTCCATCAGTTTACTGTAGAACATAGAGTCCCTTTAACAACCAATGAAATCTATTTGCATCGGTCAATCCATCGAGTCATATCCACTCCTCACTGACAGAACAATAACTTCTCTATAGCAATCTGATGGAATCAGTGCTGCAAAGTTTCACTTACCCCTCTGCCTTGAATCTGGAGGAAGCGTGGTCTAAGACTTGGAAAAAGCTTCACACCTCAATCATGAGCTTTAAAGCTCCGAATTCACAATGGGCTAGGCCCTTTAATTCACATGTTACGGCCCAAGAAAGTGGGCCTTCTTCAATGGGCACAATTTTAACTCAGACTTCATCAGGGTCCCAAGATGCTCGATTCACTCAAGTTTCCCAAGGCCTTATTGATTCTTAATAGGGCCAGAATAATAAGGTCGTCTCTTTTTCTCATGTAAACCCACTTCTTTCACCCATTTTCAGCAACTACTAGGGACCCAAGCCTCTTGAATGGCTTAAGCCCACAATCAAAAGTGAGAAAGCCATGAATTTGTCACTTAATAATCAGACCATCATTCCCAGCCCTTTGAAAAGAAATAAGTTCTCGACAATTGAAGAGGAAGAATTACTAAAAGTAAAATGCCGAAGCTTACCAAGGATCATCAGATTGAACAAACAGTGAGAATAAATATCAGTAAGGAGGATAAAGATTTAGCTCAAATGCTCCTTTCAATGCAAGAGAAAGCTGTTGGGAAAATCAAGAAGAGAAATGACTACATAAAAAATAAGTCGTATACTCGAGCTTCATCAAAGTTGGCATCATTAGAGAAAAAGAAATCTGCAGAAGAGGCGATGGCTACTGGGCCCCCTCTAGATCCATGACTGGGATTGTCGAGGCCTAGCATGTCCCAAAGCAATCAAAAGTATTAGGGCCAATATTAGAAAATATAACCTGGATATTATCTTTTTTCGGAAACCATGGTGCCTGATATACACACCCATAGTATAGAAATCAATTTAGGTTTCCGTCATTTTGTCAACTATCCCGCCTCAATAAAAAATTGAGGACTTTTGTTGATGTGGAGATTGGGTATAGATATTGAACCGGTGCATGTAAATACTAATGATATTTCTATTTTGGTTTACTCTGACTCTTTTCACTATCTTTGGTTAGCCACTTATGTTTATGCTCTGGCACAATGGCAGCAAAAAGTGCAATTTTGGGCCTCTTTGGACACCATTTACAACTTTTATTTAGGTCCTTGGCTATGCATAGTGGATTTCAATGATTTAGTAAATCAATCAAAAAAATAGGGGGCGTCTGATAACTTCTAGCTCAATAGATGGTTTGAAAATTTTGATGACTACTTATGGGCTAGTTGATATGGAATTCTCGGGACCCACTTTCACTTGGATGAATAATGAACATGGAAATGCTCTCATCAGGGAAAGACTTGATAGAGGAATAACGAATGCAAAATTGAGATTATTATTTCCTGACGCTACTATCCAACGTCTCATTTCAGGGCCTTCAAACCATCATCCCCTATTGTTGAATACAATAAGAGCACAAAAGAGAGTATCCTCTTTTAAATTTGAAGAATTCTAGATTAAAGAACCTCTTAGCGGTATAATCATCCAAGAAGTGTGGTGCGAGTAGGTCATTGGTGATTCATTCTCTATAGCAAAATTAAAGCCACAGAAGAAGCGCTCAAGCATTGGAATAAAGTACACTTTGGGAGAATTCAAGAGAACATCCAGCAATTAGAATCAGAGATCACTCATCTTCAATGCGCTCAATCGAGTACTAGTGGTCTTTATAAAGAACATCAATTGCAAATACAACTCCAAGATCAATTGAAATATGAAGAAACATTATGGCAACAAAAGTCAAGAATCAATTGGCTAACAACTTTGAATCTTAACACTACGTTCTACCATCTTCCAACAACAATCTGACGAAGAAGCAATAGAATCAACTCTATTAAGATCAGCCTAGGTAACTGAACTATGGATCAGGATATTAATTAACTTTTATAGATCATTTCAAGTACATCTACACCTCTACAAAACCTATCACTCCAACAGAGCTTGGAAATTTATTTCAAGAGCAAATATTAGATCAAGAAAATGCTTGTTTAACAGTAGTGCTAGAAGAAGAAGAAATCTATGGGGCGTTCAGACAAATCCCAAACCACCAAGCTCTAAGCCCGGATGGTATGACAACTCTTTTCTACAAGCATTACTAGAATATTTTTAAAAAAAGAAGTCATTGTGGTGGTCCAAAATTTCTTTAGAAGTGGAAAGCTATTGAGACAAATAAACCATACAAACATTGCTCTAATACCAAAAGTACTAATCCGAGCTCACCAAAAACTTCTGGCCAATCAATCTAACCAAAATTATCTATAAAACCAACACAAAAATCCTGGCAAATCATTTGAAAAAACTCTTCCTAGTATAATCTCTCCCCTTCAAACAGTTTTTGTTCTGGGTCACAACATAAAGGAGAACTCAATTATTGCACATAAACTTTTTCACCATCTCAAAAAATTAAGAGGGAAGAAGGGCCAAATGACAATCAAGCTAAATATGGAGAAGACATTTCAATTTTATAGAGTGAGAATTCTTGTTTGTAGTTATGAAGGCTTTAGGCTGTAACAATTAGTGGATTAATCTCATCAAAGAATGTATAACGACAACATCCTTTTCGGTTCTTATAAATGGCTCTTCACGAAGTTTTTTCAAAGCAGAAACAAGTCTCAGACAAGGAGATCCCATCTCACCTTTCCTATTTATATTATGCACAGAGGTTCCATCAAGATTAATTGCTAGATCGAAGGCGATTGGAAACATGAAAGGAGTTAAACTGAGCAGAAATTGTCCACCGATTTCACATCCTTTTTTTTTTTTTTACAGATGATCTCATCATTTTTGAGAAAGCTGAAGAAAGTAGCAATGACCATAAATGAAAATCTGGACAAATACCAGACATTGTCAGGTCAAAAAATCAACAAAGAAAAATCCTCAATCTACATTACAGGCAATACGAATTAAGTTATAAAGAGGGCTATCATTGAGTAGTTGGAGTAGAAAGAAACTACATCCACAATAAAGTATCTAGGAATTCAAACATACTTTGGAAGGTCCAAGAAAGAAAGCTACAACTAGCTGTTGGAAAAAATAAATAACAAGCTAGATGGATGGAAATCAAAACTATTATCACAGGCAAGTAGAACGATACTTATTTGCACTATGGCAAGCACCATACCACGTACAAATATCGACGCATCTTTTACCAAAATCTATGTGTAAGTCAATGAATAATAGCTTTAAAAAATTTTTGTGGGGAACAAAGAATGATCAAAAGCACAAGCTTTATTTAAAATCCTGGAAATTGATCTGCCAACCAAAAAGAGAAGGTGAATTGGGATGGAGACTAATGAAAAATATGAATGTTGCTCTACTAGCAAAGATGGAATGGGAAATAAGCCAACCAAGTACTAATATATGGCACTCGCTTCTATCAAAAGAATACTTGAAGACAAACACTTTGGAAGAAGTTACTACAAACTCGAAATCTGCTAGAACGAGGTATGTGTTACCAGATCTCCAATGGTGCATCAGTGAGAGCTTGGCTAGACCCATCGATACCTTCCCTTGAAAATTTCAAACTAATACCACTCAATCATATCATGGAATTATCTACATCACTCAAAGTCTCAGATTTCATCAACCAAGTAACTCACTCTTGAAACTTGCCAAAAATTAATACTTTTTCCCAACATGAAAGCATTAGAGAAATTCTAAAAATAAAACTGCCTTGCACAAGGTTTAGAGATGGCTGCCGCATATGGGTCAAAAATCATAGTGAGAATTTCTCAATCAAAATAGCTTATCATCTAGCAACAAAAAGCAGCAACATTCTCCAATTAAACATTGCAAATCTTGCTTTTGAGAAGATTGGGAAATTAAAAATTCATGATCGCCACAAGCTCCTCCTATGGAAAATTCTCTGGGGTATAATCCCCACTAAGGGAAGACTAAAGAGTTTCTTACCATCCTTGCCTTCTCTTAATTGCCCTTTATGCAATGAGAAAGAAGAAACACTATTTCATCTTTATATTGAATGTCTTTTTTCAAGAATATTGTGGAGTCAAAGTAAGTGGCCTTTAAACCTCTCCTCTTTGACAATTACCACAATTCAGGATTGGATTGCTATTATATTCAACCAAAAGCAAAAATTGGGCCTAAGCTCACAAGATGTGCATCCTTTGCAATTAGTTACTGCTTTGATATTGAATTTTACTTGGCGAATGAGAAATGATATAGTCCAAAATCAATTAGTCTTATCTCTGCAAAAAGCAAAATAACAACTAGATTTCTCCTATCAAGAAAATCTAAAGGCTTGGGAAACGAAGAGTATTCACTAGCAAATGCTACCATGGAAAAATCCTGCCCAATCACATAAGTATTTCTTTCGACGTAGCAGTCATAATTTCATCTTCATGGGCCTCTACGGCAAGCCATGATTCAAAAAGGAATGCAATATAAATATGGCAGAGGAAATTGGCACAACAATCCCAATAGTAGGAAAAGCACTTGCAGCTAAACTTGTTATTAATAGGGCAAAGCATTTACAGTTTTGGGATGTCACTTTTGAAGGTGATTCTCTCATTGTAATATCAGTCATTCAAGGATCATTCTCATATTCGCAAATCTCTCTAATCTCTAATGACATAGCCCTTATCTTAGCTTCTTATAAAAGATGGTGTTTTGAAAAAATTAATTGATCTCAAAATCGATTTACATATTCTGTGGTGCAATGGGCAGCAACCAATCGTGTGATTGGTCGCATTCCCGTAACTACTTAACCTTCTAGTATTCTTATCGATAGTGGAAAAGACCCTCTGATTGTAACTTGAACTACTCTATATATATATATACAAGCTTGATTAGGCAAAAAAAAAAAGTAGGGTTGTTATTATTGTTAATTTTAAATTATTCATTATTTAGATGAGTCATCTTACAAATTATATTATTGACAATGGGTGTTCATCTAGATCGATTTTTTTTTTTTTCACTTAGTCCCAAGCGCATGTTTGGATTGTCCTAAATATCTACCAAAATATGAATATGGAATTAAAAATATGGATACCCGATACTCATATCTAGATTATACTTAAATTTATTTATTTATTTAAAATTATGTTAATTTAATGGAATAAGATTTAATTCATGAAATTTAGACGTCGTTTGTTTTCAGAGATTAGATGAGATAAGTTGAGATTAAAGCTAAAAGTTAAATAAAATATTATTAAAATATATTTTTTTAATATTATTTTTGTATTAGGATTTGAAAATGTTGAGTTGTTTATTTTATTTTGTATGAGAATTTAAAAAAATTGTAATAATTAAAGCTTGGTTTGGATTGGGAGGTGATCTCACCTATTTCAACTCATCTCATCTCATCTTATCTCATCATTACAATTTTCTTAAATTTCTATACAAAATATAATAAATAATTCAATTTTTTAAATTTTAATTCAATTTTTTTAAATTTAAAAATAATAATAATATTTTATTTAATTTTTATATTTTATTTAAAATTATTTTATCTCATCTTATCCTATTTTAAAATTTAAAACAGCCTAAATAAAATGAAATGAAATTATATGAGTTGATTTATAAAATTCAACAAGGCCTGAACTTTTTAAAATGGTCAAATCCTTTTAACCAATTTTTAGAATTTTTACACCCCGTCATCATGGTTGAAGTTGGATAGTTCGGAACCTCTACGCACCCTCCCACGCCAACGCGTTTTTGGAAAAGTCTTGCTTCTTCGTAAACAACGAATAGTACAAAAGACCGTCTCATCTGCCCGAGAACTGACCAATCCAATAATTCATCAATGGCTTCCATCTACAGCTGCGCGGAGTGCGGGACCAACCTCAACCTTCGCACAGTGCATCTCTTCCCACCGGACTTCTACTTCGAGGCCGGCAACAAGGGTACGCTTTCCTTCTCGAGTGTCGACTCCTCCAAATTCCGGTTCGAGAAGGAGGACAAGATCAGACCCTTCTTCGAGACCGTCAATTACTGGGGGATCCAGAGGAAGAGGACCAAGATCAAATGCAATAGCTGCGGGCGTCTCGTCGGCTACATCTACGACGACGGTCCTCCTCTCACAGACAGCCCCGGTCAATTCCACATGGGTCCTAGCCAAGTCATACCCAGAGCTCCCAGGTATAGGTTCAAGATCAAGGCGCTTCAGATCACAACGGAAACCTGAGAGTTCTTTTCTGAGTGGTTTATACTTCATGGGTTTTTGGGTTGATTTGAATTTTACAAGCCTTGGTTTTGTTTTGGTACAATTTACGGATTGAATTCTTCAATATACTTGTCAAAAATATCAGTACATATTTTCCAATAGATGTGTTTCACTAGATATGTAAGAAACAATCAAATAAAAGTTTCTATTTTCCTTTTTTCCAGAAATAAAAGGACGTAGTTATGATATATGAACAGGTTGCTCTGTTTTCTGTAATTTTACTAGGAGATGCAATTGATCATGTAATGTTTACTGACTCTTGGTTTTGATTCAAAGCTTAGTGACATAGTTTGTCTGATGATTGTTTCTTTCCAATGCTAGTTTATCTAACTTCATTAGCAGTGTGTTGTTGTTATTCTTCGCGTTGGTTAGTCACAATTAAGAGATCAGATTTTTTTAGCATAAATGTGGAATGTCAACTTGTACGTAGCAAAGCTGTATTATAAAGAGAATTCCACTCCACTTCTTAAAAATAAAACACCTTATGAAATGTTTTTCAATAAAATACCCAGTTTTTCTCGCTTCAAAGTTTTTGACAGTCTTTGTTTTGCTTCTACACTTCAACATTACAGACAAAAATTTGATTCACGCGCTACAAAGTGCATTTTTCTTGGTTACCCTTTTGATATTAAAGGTTACAAAGTAATGGACCTTAACACCAACAAAATATTCATTAATATTCATTTCCAGGAATGTTGTTTTCAACTGTCTTTTCTTTTACAGTTGTTCTCACACTAATTCTCATAATCATTCTTTTCTATTTGCTCCCTCAGAAACTTCTTATAGCAATTAGTCTTCTCCTATTAACTTCTTCTTCTTCTTTTTTATCCAATAAGAGCGAAGATCACATGTCTATGAGTAACCTTCTACCGATTTCATTAAAAAACCCTCACTTGATGGAGGAATACCTTAACATAAACATCCCACCGAAAAAATACAGCCCAAATGCCAAAATAAATTCCAATAACCCAAACCGAGACAAAGACAAAAATATTATATACGTAAACAAGGAAATTCCCAGCAATTTGTGCGCAACAATCCTCTAAGCCTCCCGCTTTCTATTTTAGCACTTGTGAACGCCAACAATTATTATTGGCCCCTTGCTTGGCAAGAAAATCTGCTATCATATTAACTTCTCTGAAAATATGACAAATAATGCAGTTCAAGTCATCAACTAACATTTTAACTTCTCCCCAAAAGTCCCACAAATATCAAATATTACAGCCACCGGCCTTGATCCATCCCACTATTACTGCCGAGTCTGATTCATCACATTGCGAAGACACATATGATGACCCATGCGCAAATCATCAAAAGGGCACGAGCCTCAGCAATTGTGTTCGAAGTCATGCCATAATGTGTTGCAAAACCTGCCATAGCTCTACCATTCTCATCTTGGAAAATACCTCCCCCGCCAGCCAAACCAGGATTACCAATGGAACTCCCATCAATATTAAGTTTGATTCCACCCCTTTTCGGTTTTTTCCATGCAAACGCCTTGACTACTTTCTTCTACACTGGTACAAAAGGAAGATTTAAGTCCTGAAGGATTTTCCGATCATTAGAAGACTAATGAGTGAACTTTTGGTCTCTAGAAACCGCATCTAACAAGGCTGTCTTGATCCACCGAATAACCTTCTCTGGTCCATATTACCTCTTTCCATCCATGCGGCACAACATGCCCTCCACAACACCCAAGTAATGATAATGGGAAGCAGCCCACGACATGCCCCTGCTTGTGAAGATACTGAAGCCTATAACCACCATACATTGATAATTTCCTTCCAAGTTCGGTTATGAGGAAGCCGAACACCCAGGGTATTGGCAAAAAAATTCCAAATTTTAGTTGCTAGCTCCCCATCACCTAAAACATGATCAATTTTTTCTAGTTTCGGGAACACACAACAATTATACTTTGATACCAACAGAATGCCAAGTTTAGCAATTATATCATCTACCGGTAAAGCCTCTTTTCTAGCACGCCAACAAACAAAAGACATTTTTTTCAAAACATACTTGTGCCATAGCCATTTGCGTCACAAGCAACAATCCCCATGTGACCTGATAATTTGCCAAGCTGATTTCATCAAAAACACCCCTTCCGAAGATGACTGCCACACCAAAATATCCTTACCACTTAGTATTTTCCCCAGCCAAGCAATTATTTTTTCAACCATCTGCATAGGTAAAAGGGAGATTAATCTATTCCTATCCCAGCCACTCAGTGAACACAAATCAGCAACTTGCAATCTCGAATCATCCACCACCTCTTGTGAATTAGCAATGGCACCATCCCCTAACCAATTATCAAACCAGAATTTTGCCTCCCCGTTCTGAATCACAGTTCAAGTATTATGAGCCACAATAGGCATAACAGACATGATCTTTTTCGAAAATCGAGAGCCAACAACATGAGAAATAGTTGTAGGATGCTCACCTTTAGAATATTTGGCCATAAAAAATTTGGCCCAAAAGGAACTTCCTTCCAAAATTTTCCAAGCGAACTTCATGAATAACGACGTTTGCACTTCGGCAATATCCCTTATATCCAGCCCGCCTTCCTCCACTGGTACACTAATGTTCCTCCACGCTACCCACTTCCTCTTCTTCCTTTTCTCCTCAGAGCTCCAGAGAAAGTTTGAGAAAATGGATGCTAAAGCTTTCAACACCCCCTTTGGTAGGTTCATAACGGATATGAATTGGCATGCTAGATAATACATGTTTAAGAAGCATAATCTTCCCTCCAAAGGATAAAATTTTACTCTTCCACCCCTCCAATGTTTTTTGCACCTTCAACAACAAAGTTTCAAAAAGTCAAATTGTAAGTCTTCCCACATGTAGCAACACCCCTAAATACACACACAACCATTTTCCTTCAACAAAACCAGTCAATCACAGTACCTCTAACTTCCTGGCAAGCAGAAACACAAAAGAGAAAAAATAGATGACTTCGCCAGACTCACCAACTGACCTAACATAGCCTCATAAGCATGAATTGTCTTCATCAAATGAGCCACATATTTCTTTTCCCCATTAGCAAATATAAGAATATCATCAGCATAAAACAAGTGAAATATCAAAGAGCCTCCATTTGTGTTAAACAAATGAACCTTAGCCTTTTGAAAATCATCTTTGAGCATATGAGAAACAAGTTCTTGAGATAAAATGAAAAGATACGGCAAAAGAGGGTCACCTTGTCGGATTCCTCGTGAAGGTTTCTTGCATGGAGCCGTTAAGCATGATCGAACACATTGGAGCTGAGATACAATTAAAAATCAAACCCCTCCATTGTTCCGAAAATCCCAACCTTCGCATTACTTCCAACAAAAATTTCCAGTTCACTCTATCATATGCCTTTGCCATATCAATTTTAATCATATTGTTCACACCTCTCATTTTCTTATTGATGTTGTGCACAAGCTCTTGCGCAATAGAAAAGTTATAAAAAATGCTTCGACCCTTTAAAAATGCCGAATGCTCTTCAGAAATCAGTTTCTCCATAATTGGCGAAAGATGATACACCATCATCTTGGAGAGAATCTTGTAAACTACAGAACAAAGGCTTATTGGTTGGAATTGTGAAAAATTACTAGGCTCATCAACTTTCGGAAGTAATACAATATTGCTAGCCCCAAAGAAAGTAGACAACGGCTTCCCTTCAAAAAACTCCACAACCTAACATAACAAATCATCTTTGACAATGTCCCAGGGATGATGGAAAAAAACTCACCGAAAAACCATCCATACCTGGGCTTCTGCTATTCTTAACCAAAGTCATCATCAACTTTGCTTGTTATTAGAGTATCAAACCACCACGACTCCTATTAACTCAACTACTATTCTTAATCGAAGTGCATCATCAACTTTGCCTCTTAATGAACATGTTTTAAACATTGATCAGGACATGCATCTGCCTCGTATTAATTCTACCAATAGTCCAACTATCAAAAAGTCTTCTCGAGTTAGACAAACACCTACTTTTCTTCAAGACAACTATTGTAGCAATGTTTCTTCAAATGCAGCTCCCTCCATCTCTTCTACTAATTGTTCTACCAAAAGTAATTTCTATCTCATTTCTTATTTCCTATCTGTTAATAGATTATCAGTCTTACATAAAGCTTTTCTTATTTCTATCTCAAATTGTCCAGAACCCAAAACTTATAAATAGGTTGCTAAATTTTCAGAATGGCAAAAAGTTATGAAAAATGAACTTGATGCTTTAAAGTTAAATAAAACCTGGGAGATTGTTACTCTTCCTAAAAATAAACAGGCTATTAGTTGTAAATGGGTGTTTTGAGTTAAGTATAAGGCTGATGGAACCATAGAAAGGCACAAAACTAGATTAGTGGCAAAAGGTTATACTCATTAAGAAGGATTAGATTGTTTTGACACCTTATCTCTTGTAGCCAAGATAACTTATATTTGACTATTGCTTGCTATTGCTACAATTAATAATTGGCATGTTCACCAACTAGATGTAAACAATGCTTTTTTACATGTTGAATTGCATGAGAAGGTCTATATGGAGTTGCCCCCTGCACTAACTAATCAAGATAATAAAATTTGTAGACTTTTAAAAAGACTTTATGGCCTCAAGCAAGCTTTTAAACAATGGTTTGAAGAACTGTCTACTGCCATTCTCAGCTATGGTTTTACTCAAGGTAATTTTGATTGCTTCTTATTCATCAAAAAATCTGCAACATCTTTTATGACATTGCTAGTATATGTAGATAATGTACTACTAGCTAGTGACAGTTTGCAAGAAATTCAGCTCTTAAAGGATTTTCTACACCACCAGTTATAAAAGATTTGGGGCCACTAAAATACTTTCTTGGTTTGGAAGTAGCAAGATCCAAAATAGCATTTCTCTTTACCAAAGAAAGTGTGCATTGGATATTCTTCAAGACATGGGTACCATTGGTTCAAAGGCTGTTGCTTTTCCAATGGAGTCTAATCTAAAGTTGACTGTTGATGATCCTAACCTCTATGAAGATCCACCAGCTTATAGAATATTTGCTAGCAGGTTATTGTACTTAACACTCACAAGACCAGACCTTGCTTATTCTGTTCAAGTCTTAAGTCAATTCCTTGTTAAACCTGTTGTAAGTCACTATCAAGCAGTAGTTAGAGTGCCTTATTTGAAGGCCACACCAGGACAAGGCTTGTTCTTTTTAGTATCTTCAAAACTTCAACTTAAGGCCTTCTCAAACAATGATTGGGCATGGTGCATTGATACAAGAAGAAGTGTTACAAGATTTGCAATTTTCTTGGGCAATTCATTGATCTCATTGAAGTCTAAAAAGAAAGCAACCATCAGTCGATTTGTAGAATATCGAGCTCTTACAGCAGCAACTTGTGAAATTCAATGGCTAGTTTATGCCTTCCAAGATTTACATATTAATCATTCTCAGCCAACACTATTATACATTGACAGCAAATCTACCATGTCCATTGCTACAAATCAAGTCCAACTTGAAAGAACCAAATATATCCAGTTTGATTGCCATCTTGTTCGAGAGAAGTTGCAGCAGAATCTTACCAAATTGTTCTACATTTATTCTCGGTTATAATTGGTAGATATACTTACCAAGCCACTTGGTTATTTACCTTTTCATCACTCTCAACAAAGATGAACATTCTTAATATTCATGTTTATCTTGAGGGGAATGTTGGAGTATAGCCTCACACATTGAAAATATGGAATTAAAGTCCAAAAGGAAAAAGTCAAACTAGAGAATAAGCATTAACTTTTTTGTTATCTGTTATTTTCTATTATTCCTCTACTTGAGTATAAATACAATGTAAAGCTACATGTATCAATTCAATTCATTCAATACAATTCAGTACAAATTCATCTCTTTCTCTATTTTCTCAAGCTTTCACTATGCTTTTATCAAGTTCTTAACAAATACTAGTGACGAGAGACAAGTCGCACGTTAACTAGTCCTCGGTTTTTTTTTTTTTTAAAGCAAGCATTTTTATTAATTAAGAGGTACAAGATACATGTAGAGGGTGGGGTGCCTATTAATTTTTCCATTAATCCAAGCACAACACATGAGAAATAATAATTAATAAACGGTCTTGAATGGTGACTTTGCCCGTTTTAAATAGACTGTGGAGTCGTGGTGGTTTGATATTCTAATAAGTTGAAAAGCATTGCGCGCATTTGTTGTTCTACGCTAACCTATGAAGAGACTTGCTTCAACTTTCTTATAATCATTCATCATTGGTTATGGAAAGTAATAACATAGATGGATAGTTAATATGGAGCAATATGAATCTCTTATGCCGAATAAGATACTCTCATAGTTGAGAGATTGATCAATCCTCCATTATATAAGCAAACTGTTTCTTTTAGTCTCGATATATTATAAAAGTTTAATTACAAAATTAATACCTAAATATCACTTATTGACGAAATGATAACTCAATTTCAACTTTGGTATATTAGATCCCTTGGTTCTAAAAAAAAATTATCATTTTCCTATTTTTATCAATCTCTCGTTAAAAAACTAACAAAGAAATTACCACATTATCTATTAATATCACATATTAGCCCCAACCTTTGATCCTACCTTCACCTTGGTATTAGAGTCACTTCTTCATTATCCTCACTTATGCTTTTTGGAGTATTTTAGTCATTTTGTTACAAGATTTAAAAAATAAAACAAGTTTTTTTATTTTTTATTTTTAAATAACTTCACTAATAATGATCTCGTTAAAAAAAACTTTTAAGTACTCTAGCTTGGTCCCCTAGACTTTAATTCTTACATTATCCTTGGTATCTAGTGGTTGGCTCTAGAATAGTTTTTATCAATGACAAAAGTTTTAGAAAAATGTTTACAAGCTTAACTGGGATGCTGCAGTCGATGAGACTCATTGTAAGGCTAGAATTGGAGCAATCCTTCGAGATTGGGAAGGTTATGTTATTGGCAAGGCTGGATATTGATCTTTATCCTGATCTACTCAAGCACTTGTAGCCCTTCGTGCTGTTAGTTTCTGTAAAAATTTGGGACTAAAGCAAGTCATTTTGGATGGTGATTCTCTTCAAGTAGTTGAAAGGATTCAAAAGCAATAAGTAGATGGTACTTGTTGTGGTATGTTTATAGCAGAAATTGTTGAGAATCTAGCTTCTTTTTAGCAATGATTACCGAATCATATAGGGAAGAATTGTATTAAGGTTGCTCATGCCTTAAGCAAAGATGGCTTGGGGTCTTTGATGTTATGATTGATCTAAAAAAGATTCCTCAATATATTCTCTCATTTTGTTGATGCTTTCTTTTTCTTTTTTAATGAAAAAGCGGAGGTGTGGGCGACCAGCATAGCTACCCTCCTTAGACGTGACCGTAGGAGCCCCTTCCCACTGTAGAATATCCGGTTTGAGTCATAGCTACTGCCCAATGAGGGAGTTTGTCACCACAGCACCACTAAGCTGCCAGTCGGTCCAAAGCCCATCCATCCCATAGACTCTTGGTTAGGCACTAATTTTGTTGATGCTTATTAATAAAGTTCTAGTTTTTCTCTCAAAAAAGAAAAGTTTTAGAGAAAATTTTAATTGGATAGTATTTTTCTAAACGGAGTTGGAGAAAACTTTCTCCAACCTTCTATAAAAAATGATCGATATATATATGTTCTATGAGTAAATGGTAAACACATATTTTTTGGAGTCTAAATTTTAAAAAAGTCATATGACCTTTCCTTAAAAAAAATATATATGTATTTGTCACAAACTCATAGAACATATACATTTTTATAGATGGATTTGAGGAAAACTCTATTATTCCGAATCTAGTCTCTCATATACAAAAAGAAAAAAAGGGCTTACATGAAATTAAAGATAAAATAGTTATAATAAGTGATTTAAAAATATGATATTATTTTATAAAAACTGACATTGAAATCCCTACCATTAATTCTCATTGTACTCATAATCAATTCATGGTTGTCTGTCATCAAAAGAAAATGTCACAAAGCGGACATATTAACTATTATCATAGGCTTTAAATTGCAAAAGTTAGATAGTAGCATTGGTGCCAAGGCAACCGAGCGATGGTTATTATTGGAGAAACTTATCAACCATTCAAACCTATATAACATATGAGAATTTTCCTTATCATTCCTTACACTATATACCAATTTATCATTTTTTTCTTTCTATTTAAATACACATATATTGATGTATAAATATACATATTTAAATAGAATGATAAAATGACAAATCATATATTAGTATGTAGTATAAGGGATGATAAGTAGCATTTCATAACATATACATTCTTAAATAAAAAGTTGTATCTTCAAGTTTTTATTGAGTAGGAAAAAGATAAATTAAGATTGAGAAATGATAGTTGTAGCCGTGAGTGTACACATATCGTATAATCACTTTAAAAAAATAAATAAGTAAGCGATCTAAAGTAAAAAAATTAATTTTTTAATAGTGAATCACATTTTTTCAAAGTGACTGCACGGTACTTACGCACTCTACAACTATCATCATTATGCATTGGCAAAACTACATTGAGACCAAATGGGGCAATGGCCCTTGGCCTTCCAAAAAAAAAATAATAATAATAAATGTTATTCAAATTTAAATAAAAATTATTCAAAAAATAATATTGGTTCTAAAAATTTGAAAACTTGAAAAAATTATTATAACCATCTAAAACTCTTGACTCTTCTTCTTTTTTTTTTTAAAAAAAATGTCATCATTCATTTATCGAGAAAAACTTATATCTATGATAGGATACATGTAGAGATATCCTTATATCAACCATTTAGAGCTCTACCAGTATACTATTTCATTTTGTGACTGGTCTAGTCTTCATTATTACTTATACTCTCTATAGACGAACGTCCAAGAGACATCACTTTACCTAAATAGAGGTTTAATCTCACCCTTCATAGAAAGGGAGGACTCAACCTTTACAAACAAACCGTCCAAGAAATGAATTTCTTTCTTATTTTTACTATACAATAAGGAAAACAAAAATGAAAAATGATGGATTACAATTTGGACCAACTCCGGTACACTTTATAATCTGTGACGGCGAATAAAGGCAGTAGACTTGTTTCTTTTTATCCACAAAAGTCAGATCTAAAAGATCTTGTAGTGGCAATTTGGGTGATTCGACAAGTGCAGTGAGAAAAGTTGTCGGAAGGGATGATGTATGAGGACCACGTGTGGTGATTTTTCCAAAACTACCCCTATCCTTAGAACGATCTGTGGCCTAGGAGTCTTCATATGATGCGCATGTCTCTCAAGAGTTTTTACAAAAATGTAGATCTGACTTTTTTAGCCTTGAAAGAGGTAAAATAAACTAAGAAATGAAGGAAGGAGAGAGAAGGGAGGGTTTTCAATGAGTCTTTAAAAGTATTGAAAAAATCAATTTCTATATTTTCTCAAGTCTGTAAATTTTGCCTCCAAAATATTAAATTGAGTATATATAACTAACAAAATACAAAAATATTTCTCCAAAAATTTAAAAACTTGAAGATATGAATAAAAAAAAACCCCCAAAATTTGGTAGCTAAAGTGTGTGTGTGTATATATATGTGTGTATGCATTTATATATATTTCTTTTATAAAAATCGTGAAGTCTTTCATTTAAAAAAAAAAAAAAAGGGTATGTTTTTAAACATTTAAAGACCCTCTCCTAAGTTTCTTGAATCAATCTTTTACTTTATGAGAAATACATGAAAAAAAATATACACTAAAATTTCTTATTTTATTCGAAATAAAAATCTTAATATGATCAATTATCTAGTTCAATAAAAACAAAAATGCATCTTGTTAGTTTAAAGCCTTATATTGTCATAAAATGGATTATTAGAAAAAATAACCTTCTTGAGATGCAATTTACAACGTCACTTGATTGTTGAACCATGCATGAAGAGTGAGACAAACAATAAAACGCACGATCATGTGTAATAAATTATGTTGCAAGCTAATTTGAATGTTCATCTCGTAAAATAGCAAGCATATATTGTACATGAGTAGTGCTATATGTACTTACCACTACAACAAATTTGATGTTTAGGGACGAAATTTATTTCATCTCTAAAAGTCCCTTTTAGAGACATGGAAAACCTTATAAATCCGTTCGAACGGATACATATTAGTTCGAACTGAATATTCTGGGACGAATTAGATCGTCTTCAAAAGTCTAAACCGTTTGAACTAATAAAAGTTTGTTTGAACAAATCATTAATCCTATTCGAATGCAATATTTTGATTGGTTATTACCTTGTTCGAATGAGATTATTTAATTGTAATAATATATTGTTAAACAGGTCCAAAATATTAAAGTAATACATATTTTTTCTATTAATATATTATCATTTTCAAAGTAAATAAAAATGTGTATATATTATATATTATGATTTACAATGAATTAAAATATTTACGAATTCATAAATTAATTTTATGTAATTAATTTAAAAATATTTTAGTTAAATAAATATTACTTTAAAAATAGTGTCATTTTTTCTATTACCGTGAACATTAAGTATAATGAAAAGAAAACATAATTAACAATAAAGAGGCTAGCAAACACTAAAAATAAAAACTATACATTAATTACATCCCAAAAGGAGTTAGACGTTCTATACAACATAAAATAAAATAAAATAATAACTAACAATATCTATTTGTTAAGTAAATCAAAATTCTCCTATAAGGTATATAAGTGTCCATCCAAGTCCTTAAGCTTCTCCATGATGGACTTAATGAACTCCTACTTCATAATTTTAAGGTGCTCTGCTAATAGAGCTCGTATCTCATCCAAAGTAGCCTCAGCAGGCTATCTCTCAACACCGGCAGCAGCAGTAGAAGTTGGATTAGTATGTGGAGGCAAATCCTGTACTGCATGAGTTTTCGGCAAGTGACCCTTGCTCTTGCTGAATGTGATCTTGTTAACGGGCCCTATCTGTGGCAACCTCCGCTCACTTAAAGTCACTGTAACCCCTGATTGGAGTAGGAGGTTAAATATCAGCAATGCAAATGGTAGACTACCTCCACCCAAATAGCATGACTCTATTCAAATACGGAGGAAGAAATATAATGCCAGACCAATCAGCTCCTCCTGTGCTATCCGTAACAAAAATCTGGCTTGCTCGACCCAAAAATCAGTCTTGTGTTTTTTTGGATTAATATTATACCTGACAATCAAATTAAGCATTCTGAAAAATGCTATATAGTCGACCTGTCGGATCACTTTACTACCATCATATGGAGGAGCCTAAGGGTCTCGCACTAGCTCATGAACCTGATCATCTGTGATACTATCATTAGATACCTCATCGCCACACTCGCTATCATCCGAGCCAGCATCTAGCTCAGCAGTCTCTACTCCCGGCACTGGCAATGAGGATACGACTGGTGTGTCCACATCAGATGGTGCAGTCACTGCTCTCGGTGTAGCTGCTACCGCTGCAGGATATGCACGGGGCTCCTGCCGTATATCAAGAAACTCAGCAATAACGTGGGGAGAGAAGATAATACTCACTCCCCGGACTATTAAGTTGTAGCACAAAGCCTCACTAGACTGCTCTCCCATGGCATGGTAAAACTCACCAACTATCTCAAGATATGTTGTGCCCCTCTGCCGATAGATTAGTGTCCATCCACGATCGCTGATGATGTCATGTATGCTTCGTCCCTCCTAAGTAAGATTGCGGAGGTCATACAAAATGATCTCCCGCTCAACTAGTATAGGCCTCATGGCCTGCTGAGAAGAAGCTGCTCCGCTACTTTGGCCTGTCTAGGGTCAGGAACATTTTCTTCCATTGCTGCTTGCCATTAGTATTCTGTTGATCCATAAAATAATTATGTAATCTAATTATAGTGAAGAAGTTTGAAATATTGAAATGAATTGAAATAATTCATTGGAGCAGAACATATTATCCAAAGAGTAGTTATCCTGTTCATTCAAACAGAACATAGCCATATTCGAAGACTTATTTGAATGAAATATAATCTATTCGAATGGATATAATGTTGTTTGCAGAGTGTTTGGCAACTGCTTATTCAAATGGATTCCAATCTGTTTGAATAAGCCTGGTAGACAGCATATTTAGTTCAAATGACCTTAAATTATATTCGAATGAGATATAAAACCGTTCGAACAAAATTGAGCCAAACAGCCATGGCTGAGTTAACTCAGTCCCAAATTTAAAAACCAATGATTCTTGATAATCCTTGGTTTTAATCAATAGAAATAATTTAGGAGTGAAGCTCCATCATTTTTGCATATTACTTTTGCGTCATTTGGCCCCAAAACAACAAAATGGGGTCAGATTGATTCAAAATCCGACCCCCTCAAAACCTAAGTTTATTTACAAAAGACAACGGACAAGATGAGGACCCATACCTCTTGTTCTTGGAGATTTAAGGACTTGGTCAGAGTTGGTGGCAGCATTGTGACTACAAACAGCGAAGGAGACGATCCTTTGGTTCGAATGAGAGAGCACAAAATGACAGGAGAAGAAACTATATCACAACTTATATAATGACATTTCGTTCAAACGGAAATGGTATTAGTTCGAACGGGAATGGTGTTCGTTCGAATGAAATATATAATAATGAGAAAAAATATATATAAGTAAAACAGGTAAAAAAATATGTTTTATATTACTAATACTAGTATATAATACTAATATTAGTATTAATAAAAAAATTTCTTAACTAGTATATATAATATATATTAGATAACTATATATAATATATAGTATAGAGTATTATATATATCCTATATGTATATTATAAGTAACTAGTATATATATAATATAGTATATATATTATGCATTAGATGAGAATAAAATAGTATATAGTAAAACATACTTAACTAGTATATATATAATATACTTATAAGTGTATTCTATAGTGATACTTAGTATACTTATATTTAATATACTTATATTGTATATTAGTAATATACTAAGTACTCAGAATATATTATAAAGTATTATAGTACTATTAGTTTTCATATATTTATGCTATTTGTACTATAATATCACTTAGTATTATACTATTAGTGATACTTAGTATTATACTTAGAGTGATACTAATAAGTATTAACACTATTAGTGATACTAAACAAAATATTATACTATTAGTGATACTTAATATTATAGATTTATAAGTAACTTAGTATTATACTATTAGTAACACTATAGAATATTATATAGTGTATATAGTTTTAATATATACTAATAATAATATTGGGTGTATTATGTATACTTATATATTGCTATAATTTTTCTTTCGAACTAACTTCAAATACGTTTGAATGGAGATAAAGTCTGTTCGAACGTATTTTTTTGTTTGGAGGGAAATTTCGCACCAAATTATCGGTATATGTTAGAGAATATTCCATTTTATTGGTTTGAAGGCTAAATATTATCCGTTTGAACATGAAACTTTTGTGGAAAAACTTCGCAGTTTTTTGATTTTCGAGTTCGAACTACTAAAAATCCATTCGAATGAAACTTCACATATTATTAAGCATTTCTCATAGCACCTGGCATGTCTTATTAATGCCCTATATTTTGCTACTATGGAAGTGTATGAAGGATCCTTATTTTATGATGACTCTATTGATCTCAGGACTAAGATCACCAGGAAATAAAATAGACGTATATTTGCAGCCAATGATTGCAGAATTAAAAGAGTTGTGGGAACAGGGTGTCAATACATATGATGCAGCCTTGTCGCGTGAATTCAAGATGCATGTTGCAGTACTTTGGACAATAAATGATTTCCCAACATACAGGTACTTGTCTGGGTGAAGCACAGAAGGAAAAATGGCTTGTCTTGTTTGTAACAAAGATACACAGTCTCCGGGGTTAATGAATGGCCAGAAATTATCTTTCATGAGACACTGTCGATATCTACCTCATGATCATAGATGGTGTTCAAATAGAGCAATATTTGATGGAAAGGTTGAGCGCAGGTCATCACTGCCAGAATATTTCTGGTAGTGATATTCTCATGCAATTGGAAGATATTCCAGACAACAGATTTGGGAAGGATGCAAGATGTCGAAAGAGAAAACGGCAAGTAGTGGAATTAAATTGGACAAAAAAAAGTATTTTCTTTGAGTTGCCATACTGGTCTACCTTGACACTGCGTCACAATTTAGACATTATGCACATAGAAAAAAATACATGTGAGAATATTTTGGACACACTGATGTCAATACAAGAGAAGACAAAAGATACAGTCAACTCTCATAAAGTTTTGAAAGAGTTGGGAATAAAATAGGAGTTGCATTTGCAAGATAATAGGTTGTTAGCCTATATGCCCCTTGGATGGTATACACTTTCAAGTGATGAGAGAAAGAAATTCTGTGAGTAGTTCATGACAATCAAATTACCCGATGGTTATGCTTCGAACATATTAAGATGTGTCCGAACTCATGATTGGAAGATAACTGGTATCAAAACTCACGATTGCCATATATTTCTGTAGCGATTGTTGCTAGTTGGTGTGCGCAGAAAGCTTACTCGAGATGTTTGTACAGCTCTCATAGAATTACGGCAATTTTTCAAGAATATTTGCAATAGAATGTTGAAAGTTGATGCCTTATTAAAAATTGAAGCTAACATTGCATTGATATTGTGCAAGTTGGAGAGTTTGTACCCGCCTTCATTATTTGATGTAATGGTTCATTTGCCTGTGCACCTACCTCGTGAGGCTTTAGTTACTGGCCCCGTTCAGTATAGATGAATGTATCCTATTGAACGGTTTTTAAAAAAACTTAAGTGATCTGTGGGTAATAAGGCTCGTTCGGAAGGATCGATCGCAGAGTCATACATTAATAATGAGTCACATACATTTTGTTCAATGGATTTTCGTGGGTTTGATACTAGATTTACGAGACCATATCAAAATTATGAAGGTGGACAAATGGGAGTTTCGTCAGCATTTACTGTGGTTTTCTAGAAAATACGTTTCATAGGTGCACAAGAGGGCTATGACCTATGTAGGCGAGAGTTTGAAAGAGCTCGATGGTATGTCTTGAACTGTGAATAGATTGACCACTATTTGAGGTTAGTGATGATCATCTAAATCAATATTATTTTTAAGTGCATTTATAATAATATAGTATATATTGATACAAATTAATAGTTCACACTAACATACGCAACAAACATATACAACTATTTCACACGAATGATGTAACTGACGTAGAAAAGACGCATGAAGAAAAATTTTCCTCGTGGTTTTAAAAACAACATGCACAATTTCTTTGAACTTCATACCTTGAATGTCATTATATTTATATATGATATTGATATAAGTAGAATAATATTTATTGATGTAGGTTGTATTGAAATATAGTGAAAATTCAAGTGAAATCCCACCAGAAGTGTATGCTTTGGCATGTGGTCCATCTAAGCGAGCCATCCAATATTCAGGATGTTTGGTGCGTGGATATAGATTTCACACAGCAGACAAAGAACAATATAGGAAAACTCAAAATTGTGGGGTCGTAGTTGAAGAAAGCCATTGGGATGATAAAATTGATTTTTACCGAATTGTGAAAGATATTATAGCATTAAAGTATGTGAGGGGATATATGGTCTGGTTATTTAAATGTATTTGGTGGGGATGTCTCAAATCTTAGGTTAGGAGCGCATAAGGATGAATCTTTTGTAAGTGTCAATACATCTCGCAAATGGTATAAGGACAATCCTTTCATTCTCGCTTGCCAAGGAAATCAAGTTTTTTATTTAGATGATCTAGAGTACGGAAATCCATGGTCGGTAGTCGAGAAGTTTGCACTAAGAAATATATATGATTATATTCTAGAGGCAGACAAATCACATGAAGAATTTGATAGTCTAGACCATGAAGAAGCATATTAAGAAAATAAATTAGGCATCAATCTATTTGTTGATCTAAGCCAATATGACATGGTCCCATTGCACAAAGAAGATGTTCAACCCGAAATAATTGAAGGTGAAATGTCGAAAGAATATGAATCAACTGAAGTGTCTACTGAGGATGAGAGTGACTGGTCCAACAAAACCAATACTGAATGATTTTCAAACAGATATTTGTATAGGTATAATTCTTATAAAAATCCATAATGTATCTTGTTCAAATAATAATTTATTATAATTTCAAACATATATGCCTCATAAACGCAAAAGAACCCGTGAGTCATCCCCACCCCTTACTAACTCCCCGTGCGGTTCACCTGCTAACAATGGTGGGCCAGCATCACCAGAACCAGAACAAGATATTTTATTACTGTATATATTTCAAATAAAATAATTTAATTAAAATATATGCTTTAATTATTGTATATATAGCTATTATAAACCAGCGCCGAATTAGAGGCATTACGAGGGGTGTCTGAATAGAGAAAGTAAGGAAAGTTAGTAAAATTAAAGTTGATATACCTAATGATCAGACAGTGGCTCCGGGGATTCGGCGGCTTGGCTTCTTCTTATGTTGGTGCCCCTACTCGCACATATGTACCGATGGCTACATCCTCCAGGGCCAAAGTTCCCCAAGATGTGAAAAGACCACATCAAAAATCGTTGCCTGGTAATAAGTTACTTTGTATAACATGTTAATTTAAATAACTTTTGTATTTATACTAATTGTTTATAATATTTTGAAGGACGAGTTTGAATTAAATTTGGCCAGCGAGAGGATCGACTAACGATTGAGGAATTGATGTCGAATGCATTTTGGAGGTACAAAGGTCGATGTCATGCACACTATCGGAAGTTCAATACTATAACAGAGGCGCATCAAAATTCATTCCAAGCAATGCCACCAAACGAATGGGAGAAAGTTTGTGATCTGTTTGAAGATCATGCTTATCAGGTAATTTCACTGATATCTTTTTATAATAATATATTATAGATGTATTAAACATATAATTATAATATTTTTTTAGCAACAGAGTACGGTGAACAAAGCAAATAGATCAAATTTAACAATACATCATCATATGGGTTCTCGATTTTTTTATCGCTTGTAAAAAAAATTGTAAGTTATTCTAGTCCCCATTAAATATTAACATATACACTTTTCTGATTTAAGTTCTGATATAAATTTTCATTTTGCAGCAAGAAAAAAGTCTTACTGACTATGATCTGATCCAATTGTATGCTAAAGCACATAAAAATCGTGATGGTGTTTGGAGCAATCCTGAGGCAGATGCAAATTAGGCAAGTTTAAGTTTCTTTAATTCCATTGTCTAAAGATATTTTTATTATCTATACTAATTTTTATGTTTTTTTTTTTTTTTGGTAGGACAAGATGATATTTCTTAAGAAAACTGTTACAGATCCATCTGATGAATCATCTGTCAACAATGCTCAAATATTTTCTCAAGTTCTTGGATCACGTTCTACATTTTTTAGGGGCTTAGGACGTTGCGTGAAGCCATCTTCAACATCATCATCCTCTTCTAAAGTCAGATCGAATGACAACAAGACTAAGAAATTAGAGGAAGCTGCACTTAAGATAGAATCATTGACGTCAAAGGAAAAAGAGTTGCTGACCCAATTAGATCAAACAGCAAATTTAGAGCCAAGATTAGAAGATAGGCTACAATTTAAATAACCAAAAAATGTTTGAACAATTCCAATTAATGATATCTGAAAACTCTATGCCACCACCACCACCACAATCATAATTCATTTAATTTTTTTAATTGCCTTTATTTATGATGATCGTAAACATTTGAATAATTGATATATATATATATATGATTACAATTTTTGTAATATTAGTATGTTCTTTTTAATTAAATTTTGATCTGTTTGACCAATACCGTTTGAACATTAAATAACCCGTTTGAATGGTGAATTACCATTTATGCATCATTTGAACAAAAATAAACCAATTCAAACAAAAACAACCCATTCGAATGGTATCGAAGAAATACATTCCGTACGTCCATTTGAACAATTAAATATTTATTTGAATAACATTATTTTTTAAAACTCCGTTCGAACAGAAGATTTTCAAAAATAAATTGTTTGTTCGAATGGGTAATATTTATCTTCGAACAAAAGTCACTTGAAAAATGTGTTGGTTCGAATGAACAAGATCAAATATGGTTATTAGTTCGAATAAACCTTTCATATTGTTTGAAAAAAAGTGTAAGTTTGAGCATAAATTTTTTCATTCGAACTTGATTCTAAGACGACATTTTTTTGTCTAAAAACAAACTCGTTTGAACGGTTTCGACTGGTTCCACCCAATTTCGTCCCTAAAAGTATTTTTTTTTAGACAAAAATCATAAAGTACTTATTTGAGACAAAAATCAGTCTCCAAATACTTTTTGAGATGGTCCTTTTTAGACAAAATAGAGATAAAAATTTTTCATCTCCAAAAACTTTGAGGGACGAAATTTGGGTTTTTTGAGACAAAAATTTTTGTCTCCAAAAACCAATTCTCTTGTAGTGTACAGTTTTATTTACAAAATTCATTTTGATAGTTTTCTTTGGAAACTCAAATTTTGAATTTCAAATTTCACAATTTTTAGCATATCAATAACTGACATGATGTAAATAAGTAAATTTTTTTATAAATCTTTCTCAAGTACATTTAGCATTTTCCATTGTTGATGCGCAAAAAAAAAAATAAAACCCTAAGTTTGCAACCATTTCTATTTTTGTTCATTTTTATGGTTTGATATTAGTAGCTGAATGCACGTTTACAAACCCAAGGATAATTTGTAGAGAGTGTATGAACTTTTTGTGTGATGAGATGAATAATGCAAAATATGTAATATTTCAGGGTGTAAATGATCTTTTTAATTAAACTAAATAATTGCATAATGCAAAATTAGTGGAAGTTACAGATACTAAGAAACGCTTACGCAAGTTATAAATTAGTGGCAGGGCAACATATCACAAAAATTTCTAGATTTAGGCCTAGTTTGGTTACCAATTTTTTCAAATTTTTATAAAAAATATAATAAACAATTCAACTTTTCAAATTTTAAAATAAAAATTATATTAAAAAATTATATTCAAATAAATATTTTATTCAATATTCAACTTTTATGTCATCTCATCTGTATTACCAAATGAGAATTTAAAATTTTTAGAGTTCTTATATATATGAATTTATAGCAATCCAAATGAATTTTTCGAATAATATTAAATATATAATAAATATTTTGAGAGGCATTTTATGTATCTATATCATTCATATTTTAAGTCCTAGAGCTCGTATGCCAAATTTAGAGAATCCAAGTCCACAGTTCCCGACCTTAAATACATAAATTGAATTGTCATAAGTATGCCATTGTAACCAATTCCATGATGCTTGGTGAGAAATGCAATTAACAACAAATTGTGTACCAGGCAATATTAATGGCCAATGCGATCAGACGTTCTTTAAATGACTATTAATAGTGACTCAGCTATTTTTTTAGCTAAAGTTTTACTAGAAAATTTATTTTTTAATTTAGCTACTCACTTTTTAATAACATAGCCTCATTTGATTATACAATCAGATGAGATGTTTTGTTAAAAATTGAATAAAATATTATTATAATATAATTTTTTAATATTATTTTTGTTTTGAGATTTGAAAAAGTTGAATTATTTATTATATTTTGTATGAAAATTTGTAAAATTATAATGATTATATGAGATGAAATGAAATGTGGTACTTTAGATTTGGGTATCCAAACCAAACTTAAATAAAAAAAACTCTCTAAAACTTATCACTATTTTATTAAAATATCTATTTTGATATTTTCATTTATTTTAATTCTTCCAATGAATATAATTTTTCAGCGGTCATATTCTTCCAACGGATATGTTTTTTTAATGGCTATATTTCTCCAACGGTCATATTCTTCTAACGAAAATAATTTTCTAATGATCTTATTTGTTCAACGGTCATATTCTTCCAACAAATATATTTTTTTAACAACTATATGTCTCTAACGATTATATTCTTTCAATATAAAAATGAAGGATATATTATTGTAGAAGAATAAAATGAAATAGGAAACTCTAACGACAAACAGAGCTACCAAGTGAATACTTATTAGAAAACAATTGTATGCACTGGAAACGAATATTGGAGAAAGAGTTGAGGAAACAGTTTGTAGATGCTGATTTACCAGGTACATAAAGTTTGTATTGGAGAAGAAATCGACATGGCAATCTTTTCTATTTTCACGTTAAGCTCCAAAAAAGATGAAGTCGTGCGAAATTCTAAAGGTAAAATCTAAAGCTTTGGTCGATTGTAAGGGCACCAAAATGAGAGAGCTCCAGAATGAGAGAGTATCAATGTTGAAGATCAATGAAGCTGCTGAGTTGGAGAACGAAGAAGCACAGTCACCTTCACCTACATCACCATTGGATGGCAGGTCAGAAAAGAAAGGAAAACAATCATGTAAAGAAACGGGAGAAGAATTCTGAGGAATAAAGTTTTTGTCTTATGTGCAGACCATGTCCAGACCATGTCCTTTTGTTTGTATTCCACTTTCATTTCTGTAAAAGTAGTGTGAGTAGGGTAGTGGTAGGATGTACGCATTACAGAATTTGTAAGCTAGTGACACATATGTAAGGCTATAAAGAGCAGGCCCTTTTGTACAGAAAGGGATATAGATAAATATACAAAACAATTCATTTCAGTTTTTCCTTCATCATTCTACTAAGTTCTTGGTGTTTTCCATGCATTCACTTGCATTTGCATTTGTTTTATGGTATCAGAGCTTAGGCTATGGAAGAACACAGCTGAGAAAGCCACAACCAAAACCAAAACTCAAATCCAACCAAAGACCTTGCTCATCCAAGCCATACTACATTACACAAACGATGGCACTGGCTCCATGCTTGTTACTCATAGCTTAAATGCTAGTAACTATTACTCATGGGCTCGAACAATGAAGAGAGTATTAAGAATAAAAAATAAGCTTGGCTTCATTGATGGAAGTCTATGTGAGCCAACTGACCCAAATGACCCTCTCATGGAACATTGGCTACGTTGCAATGATGTTGTAATCACTTGGATGCAAAATACCATGGCTCTTGATATCAAATGCAGCACAGTATATAGAGAAATAGCACATGAACTTTGGCTTGAGTTGGAGCAATGTTTTGCACAACAAAATGCACCTCGAATCTTTGAGATCAAACAAGCTATAACCATGCCGATGCAAAACCAAGATGTTGTAAGTGTTTATTTCTCCAAACCCAAAATTTTACTTGATGAGCTTTTGAACTATGAGACAATTCCAAGTTGCAGCTGTGGAGGCCTGAAAACTGTTGTACAAAACCAACAAAGGGATTGGGTTATGAAATTCGTTATGGGTCTGAATGATTCTTATAAGGGAATAAAAGCTCAAATTCTCTTAATTAAACCTTCCCTAGTCTTAATAAGGTTTATTCCATAATACAACAAGAAGAGAAAAGAAGGGAAATATCCACTAAGGGATCTGTTCATGACTCTATGGCACTGTTTACTCAAGGCAACTACAAAGAAGGTGGTAAACCAAACACTTCTACACAAAAGATGGATCGAAATTGCTCTTTTTGCAAAATTACAGGACACTCTCTAGAAAGATGCTTTAAGGCTAACCCAAACAAACCAGTTTGCTTTCATTGTCAAATCCCAAGTCATACTGCAGATAAGTGTTTTAAACTACATGGATATCCATCAACTCACAAGTTTGATGGAAGGAACAAACCTTCAGCAAATCAAGTCACTGCATCTTCAACTTCTACACATGATTTGGAAAATGACAAGTCTCAAGTGTCCTTAAGCCAAGAACAATATTCACAGCTTCTAGCTTTGCTCAAACTAGCAAAGTCCCTCAGCCAATAATGTCCAAAGCATTTTTGCCTCTTCATCTTCTAATGGAAATGTTCATCAAATTTCTGGTACACCCTCATTATGCTTATCTGTATTTGACTCCAAGCCTTCAAATAAATTGAATGTGCCTTGGATCATTGATACATGAGCAACAGATCATATGATTTGTTCTCCCTCACTATTCTCATCAATCCAATCACAAACTTCTTTTTCTGTTGCTCTACCTCATGGTGATGTTGTTGCTGTTACTCACATAGGATTAGTAAAAGTTACAAATTTCCTAACCCTTCAGGACATTCTTTGTGTTCCTAGCTTTACTTTCAACTTAATTTCTACCAGAAAATTAACTCAAACCCTTCATTGTTGTTTAATTTTCTTCCCTCATTTCTGCTACATATAGGATCTTTCAATTTGGAAGACGATTGGCACTGGTGAAGTGAGGCAAGGGCTGTACCACATGTTGCAAGGGGAGGTCTCTCCCTCAGCCTTGTCAGATACCTTGAGCAAAATGAGTCCACTATCTTCATTTTCTATTTCTACTTCAGTCACCAGCAATGACCAAAACTTTGATGTTTGGCACTATAGACTAGGACATTCTTCTTACTCAATTTCTAATATAGATGGTGAAGTTCATTTTTCCAAAATTCCTAATGGAAAACCTTGCTCCATATATCCTCTAGCCAAACTGCACAAACTTCCATTTCCTCTAAGCATACACAAAACAGAAAAGTGTTTTGAACTGTTACATTGTGACATTTGGGGCCCTTGCAATGAGATTGGTAGTGATGGATCAAAATATTTCTTAACTATTGTAGATGACTTCAGTAGATGTACCTAGACCTACATGTTAAAACTAAAATCTGATGCCACCACCACTCTTCAGAGTTTCTGTGCTATGATAGAAACTCAGTTTGAGACCAAAATAAAAATCATTCGGAGTGACAATGGGAGGGAGTTTAACATGAAGGATTTTTATCCCAAAAAGGGCATCATACATCAAAGGAGCTATGTTGAGACACCTCAGCAAAATGCTATGGTGGAAAGAAAGCACCAACACATTTTAAACACAGCAAGGGCATTGAGGTTTCAAAGTGGAATCCCCTTAAGGTATTGGAATCATTGAATTTTGACTATTGTGTATTTGATAAACCCACCTTCACCTGTACTAAGCAATAAAAGTCCATATCAAATTCTTTTTAACAAAACCCCAAATTATACACACCTTAAGGTTTTTGGTTGCTTGGCCTTTGCCACCACCATTGTCAATGGAAGGCATAAATTTGACCCTAGAGCAAAAAGGTGTGTGTTCATAGGTACCCTTTTGGAGTTAAGGGATAAACTTTGCTAGAACTTGAAACCAAGAAAACATTCATTTCTAGAAATGTGATTTTCTATGAAAATGTTTTCCCTTACAAAAATGAGATCCTCACAAAAACTCATAAGCAATCATACCAAAGCAATATCAGCTTCACGCAAATCCCTACCATTCTTACAGAATTTGTCACAACTCCTCCAAATATTCCTCAAGAAATAGAAGCAAATTCTCAAAATACCATCTCTGAACAGGAAGTTTTTGACACTTTCCCTCAAACCGAGTCAGAAACTAGCTCTCAAGACCTTCCTACTCATCACCATCCATCAAATATAACACCAATCACTCACTTGCCTAGGAGGTCAACAAGGAATCAAAGAACACCTTCCCACTTGTAGGATTTCATATGTCAGCAGGTCTTTTCTCTTCACCCATCTCAAATGTTGAACAAACAAAAAGGCAAGAGTCCATCAGGTAATGCTTATCCTCTTAGTGATAGTATTTCATATGAAAAGCTTTCCAATTTACATAGAGCCTTTGTTGTTTCCATTACCTCTCAAACAGAATTTAAAACTTATCAAGAAGCCAAAAGTTCACCTAAATGGTGCATAACTATGAAAGTTGAAATAGAAGCTCTTGAACTCAATGACACTTCGGCCTTAGTTAAATTACCACCTGATAAAGAAGCAATTGGGTGTAAACGGGTATATAAAGTTAAGTATAAAGCTGATGGGAGTGTAGAGAGATATAAGGCAAGGCTGATAGCAAAGGGATATACCTATCAAGAAGGACTAGACTACCATGAAACTTTCTCACCTATGGCTAAACTTGTCACTGTTAGAACACTTCTAGATGTAGCAGCAATAAAGGGATGGGGACTTTTCCAATTTGATGTAAACAATGCATTTTTGCATAGTGAGTTAGATAAGGAAGTCTATATGGAACTTCCTCCTAGGTATTCTAATGCAGACAGCAAAAAGGTGTGCAAATTGAACAAGAGTCTATATGGACTAAAACAAGCATTACGGAAGTGGTACTCTAAGCTCTCAAATTTCATTGCTAAGCAAGGATTCACTCAATCTAAAGCTAACTATAGCTTGTTCACCAAAAGGACTAAGGTTTCATTCACAACCATCTTGGTATATGTGGATGATATTATAGTAGCTGGTGATTGCATTGAGAGTATCAACTACTTTAAGACTTCCCTTCATGAAAAGTTCAAAATCAAGGACCTAGGCAAGTTGAAATACTTCCTAGGAATTGAGGTGGCCAAGACTGAGGATGGAATTTACATATGCTAGAGAAAATATGCTCTGGATATTCTAAGTGTTTTAGGAACCATTGGATCTACACCTGCTAGGATCCCTATGGATCAAAACATCGAATTAAGCAAGGAGGAAGGGGAGCTACTTCCAGAACCAACAATGTACAGAAGGTTAGTTGGTTGATTACTATACTTGACAATAACTAGGCCTAGTGTTTCATATGCAGTCCAGTTATTAAGCCAATCATGGAGAGCCCTCGGGTCCCACATCTACATGCAACACACAAGATCTTAAGGTACATTAAAAGGGCACCAGGTCAAGGGTTATTCTATCCAAGAAACTCAAAACTACAACTACATGGATATAGTGATTCGGACTAGGGAACTTGCCCTGATAGCAGGAGGTTTGTGACAGGCTATTGTGTGCTAATTGGTGAATCATTGGTGTCTTGGAAGTCCAATAAACAATATGTTGTTTCCAGGTCCTCATCTGAGGCAGAGTATAGGGCCATGGCCAATGTGTGCTGTGAATTGACATGGCTGAAGTACTTATTTGAGGACTTACATGTTGAACATTCCCAAGTAGCTTTTCTATATTGTGATAACAAATCAACTTTGTATATAGCCACAAATCCTGGCTTCCATGAGAGGACCAAGCATATAGAGCTTGACTGCCACCTAATTCGAGACAAGATACAAGAAGAGAAAATCATTATAGAACATGTATCCAGCAAATCACAAGTGGTAGACATACTAGGCTTTGGACTCTCAAAGCTTTTACTCTTGTATGTCCAAGATGGGAGTAGCAAATATCTACTCTCTGTCTTACGGGGGGCTGTTGAAGATCAATGGAGCTGCTGAGTTGGAGAACCAAGAAGCACAGTCACCTTCACCTGCATCACCATTGGATGGCAGGTCAGCAAAGAAAGGAAAACAATCATGTAAAGAAATGGGAGAAGAATTCTGAGGAATAAATTTTTGTCTTATGTGCAGACCATGTCCAGACCATGTCCTTTTGTTTGTATTCCACTTTCAATTTTATAAAAGCAGTTTGAGCAGGGTAGTGGTAGCATGTACGCATTATAGAATTTGTAAGCTAGTGACACATATGTAAGGCTATAAAGAGCAGGCCTTTTTGTATAGAAAGGGATATAGATCAATATACAAAAAAATTCATTTCAGTTTTTCCTTCATCATTCTACTAAGTTCTTGGTATTTTGCATACATTCACTTGCATTTGTATTTGTTTTAATCAAAAATAAAATAATGATAGAAAAGTGAATAGCCTTTCATTAGCTAAATTTGGGCAACCGAAATAACAATGGGTAAATTTACTGTTTATTTACCTAATTTGTTATGGGATGTGTTTTGAGCTAAACTTTGACTAAAATTTAGCTAGAGAATCCACTAATTTCACCTTGCCACTTTTTATTGACATCAAATAAAAAGCTCTTTGAAACTATCTATATTTTATTAAAATTATCTATTTTTAATCCTCATTTATACATTTTAATTCTAATGGTAATTAAAAGTATCTATTTTTATTCCTCATTTCTACTTTTTAACAAACTCTCTAAAAGCGCACATTAAAAACACAACATTTATGGTAAATATATTTTTCTAACATTCATATTATTCCAACCGACATAATTTTTCAATTGTTATATTCTTCCAATGGACATATTATATTAATGATTATATTTCTTCAACAGTTATACTTTCATTAGAAAACACGAAAATTTTCTAACAATTTTATTCACTTCAATACAAGTTTCTTTGTAAAATCTTTTTTTTCTTCCTCCCAATGGATGGTTCTCTTTTTCAAAAATGACACTTCTAACTTTATATTCTGACGAAGAATTCGAGATAGTAAAGCAACTTATTATGGAAGAATAAAGATCAAACTCCCATGGTTGTTCTAAAAATTCACACAAATTCATCAAACATGATAGATTGCAAGCTCGCCAAAGTTTTTTTCATGACTATTTTGTTAACTCGCCAACTAGCCTCACAAATACTTTTGAATGAGGTTTTAAATGAGTCAATCTCTTTTTCTTCGTATCCAATCTATGGTAGAAGCGCATGAACATTGTTTTATTCAAAGAAAAAATGGTTTTGGAATGCTTGGTTTTTCTTCCCTTCAAAAGATTACAACTGCTCTTAGGATGCTTGTATATGGTGTCACAGCTGATTTTATGGATTAATACTTGAAGATCGGGGAGATTACCACATTAGAAAGTCTAAAATTGTTTGTTAAATCAGTAGTTTCAATTTTTTTATGAAGAATACTTAAGAAAACCCAACAATGATGACATTGCTAAATTGCTCCCAGTTGGTGAGAAACATGGATTTTTAGACAAGTTAGAGAGCACTGATTGTATGCATTGGAAGTTAAAAAAATTGTCTAGCTTCTTGGCATTGTATATACTCTGGTCATATCCATTAACCAACATTTGTTTTAGAAGCAATGGCTTCTTACGATCTATGAACTTGACACTTTTTTTGGATTACCTGGGTATCATAATGATATAAATATGCTTGATAGATCATTTATATTTTCTGACCTTACTTAAGGGCATACTCTGGCTATCAACTACATAATTATTGGTTATAACTATGCAATGTGGTATTACCTCACTGATGGCATACCGCAATGGGCAATATTTGTTAAAACTATCTTGGCTCCCACAAGATAATAAGAAAAAATACTTTGCTGCAGCCCAAGAGTTGGTGAGGAAGGATGCAAAGCGTACTTTTAGTGTGCTTTAAGCACGATTTGCTATAGTTCGTGGATTTGCACAATCTTTTCACATTGAAATACTCAATGATATTATGATAGCATGCATAATTTTATACAAAATGATTATTGAAGATGCCCTTGATAATGGATTTGAAGACTTCATATATGAACAGTTCAAGGAAAGCCCACATGACCAAGTGTCATCCAACCCTACAACTAAATTTAGTGAGTTCGTTCAACGTCATCATGATATTAGAGATAAGAAAGACAATTGTTAACTCCAAGCAGACCTCATCAACCACTTATGTCAACTATATAGCGAAGTATAGGATTTTGTCATATGATTGTATTGATGTTTTATTTTTTTTTCTTTGCACTATCATTTCCTTTTGTCTTTTTTTAGAAGAATGGGTAAACATTTCTCTTATGCAAAGAATGTAGTATGCTTTTTTTTTTTTTTAACTCAAATCGTGCAATGACCTTTTTAATGAATATACAACATAAATTATACATGTCATTATAAGAACCTTCAAAGAACTTTATATGTCCAACATAAATGGATCCCAAAACAATAAATAAAATGTTCTTACTTAGAAGCATCAAACCTTCAAATAAATGTTTAAATTATTCAACCTAAGAAACAAGCCATACAAACAATATGTATGGTTCAAAATACATCATGAAAACTAACCTAAAATACATTTCAAAATATACGAGTTTCTCCTACTATGACTTTCAAGGATTTCCATTTGTTGTTGATGGTAGTATTCTTGTAGCATTAGAGACATGGCACTTGTATTAGTTTCTTCTTCTTTCTTTTCTTTAAAGGAGTACTTTCTCCTGCTCAGCAAGCATCTTCTCTTATTTAAGACATAATTCATTTTGCCTAACACAAAGCATCTTATTGTCATGATCACGTGCTTCTTCAAAAAGTTTATTTTATTCTTTTTATCTTTCTTCATCTCAGTACCATGAGAGGATCCAAGTTCATTCTTTCTTTTCTCTTTCTCAGCTTTACATCCTATTGGTCGATCCAAGTTTGTAGATGTTGCATGCAAATCTCATCTTCGCCTAAATTTATTGAATTTGGAGTTGAAATAATTGAACTTGACAATGATTTTTTCTTTGGGTTTGCTATTTTCATATGTTCCACCACTTTGGATAGAATCTCAACAAGCATCAACAGTGATCGAAGTGGAAAGTTTATTTTCTCTTATTCTATACACACAGGGAGAAAACTAATGGAGAAAGCGCCTTTTTATTTTGAGGGTTTTCACTAAAAAAAATAATTGTAACCATTACACAATATGGAAAAAGAAACAACTTTTTCTATGAAAGCACATTTCCTACATTGCCTTTTGTGGGGGGAACAAGGGTAATGGGAAGGTCACACACTAAAGGGAAACTTCAGGATTGGTTTACACATGTACTAATTACAACAGTATTAAAATGAAAATAAACTTGTAAAACAAATGCAAAGATTAGAAAAGCAAAGATTTCATTCAAACTAAAAATTCTAGAGATTGCATCCAACAGAGACTGCACAAGTAGATAGCAAACAAAATAAATGAAAATTAAGAAGCATGGAGAAAGGTAAGTTGTAGAGATGAGACAAAAAATGGTGATTATGTGAAGACTAAGAGAGAGAACTGACCCAGCTATTCAAAGCTTCCAATGGTTTTTTTTGTTTCTCCTTTCAAGCACCCAGAACTCCTAGTGATTTTTACTCTCTGGGAAAATTTCAGAAGTGCCAAGCATAATCATTAAGAATGCAAAGAGGAAGAGAAGGAAAAGAGAGAAAGGAAACTGGCATGAAAATAATGAATAAAATATTTGAAAAAATTATTTAGCTAGCTGAAGTTGATAGAAAACTTTGGCCAACAGAAAGAAGTCTAGCTAAATACACTATAAATATGTAACACCCTAACCTAAAGTTGTTATAGATGCAATATGAATAATTTTATTGAGCCTAAATTTGGTTTAATGAGTGATGTTGGACTTAAGTCCATTTAATCTTTTATAAAACAAGTGGGCTCTATTCAATTAGAATTGGCCTCAGAAATTTTCCAAAAAGCCCATAAAATTTATTGGACAAATTGGATTTATTTTGGACTTGAGAACTGAGGTCGGTTTATATATGAAGCCCATGAACTTGTTCAATTTCAAACACACTAAGATTACAATTTGAGAGTCATCTTCATATTAAAATTCCTAAACCTGACTGCCTTCTATATGTTCAAACCCATGCACGTAAGTCATCTTCCTTAAGTCCCTAGGGTTGCTGCCCACACATCTCTTTTCTCTAGCAAGATAATGGGCCACCCTTTCTTCCTCAACTCCACAATAGTGTCCCCCGTTTTTCCCTTCTACAAGCAAAACCAGCCCCATGTGATAGCAAAGCAACCCTTAATAGCAATTGTCGAAGTTAGCAAATTAGAGCCATGAACCGTCGTGATTGCCCAGCCCCTTTACGTCACCCTATGCACAGCAACGCCATGAGAAATCATAGCCATAGTTCATCCACAAGCCAACCAGTTGCATCCCTCGAACCTTTATTTTCCTTAATCCAAAATAAAGTACTTCCCTTACCCCATAGGGAGCCGCAAATGCACCACCAGGTCTTTTGTGTTACAACACGATTGCACTACCGCTCAACCATACTCAATCGTGAGCCACCCAACCCACAAGCCTTCACACAAATGCAGCAAGCACAGCCTTTCCGTGTACGTTGGAAGCCAACCCATTGCACCACCACAAATTGCCTCCCTCCACCATCAATAGTCAAGCCTAGCCTTTGACGTCATCGTAAACATCTCAATTGGCCCACAATATAGCCCTCACCCTCCTAGTTTATCCCCCACAACACACACACTCTCTCTCTCTCTCTCTCTCTCTCTCTCTCTCTCTCTCTCTCTCTCTCTCTCTCTCTCTCTCTCTCTCTTAGTACCTCTTAATTTCCTTTCACTCTCACGTTAGTTCTCTCTCTATCTTTGTCAATTATGGGCCGATATGTTATATTGTGCTATGGGCTATGCAATTTGAAACGGACCAGGGGCTTGCATTGATGTTTTATGGGTTTAATGGAGAATATGGATTCGAATTCAGGTCCACAAAAGGTTAGAATGTTTTAGGGTTTCAAGCATTTTAGTTTTTAGGGAAATATAGGTTATTTTAGCATTTCATGTTTTAATTACAAAGTATGCGATTAATTAAAAATTGACGCAAGTCATGTGCCTATTTTATAGGTAATCAATTGCACTCTGGAAATATTGAATTAGAGCTATGAGGTAAGTAGCTTGATTATAAAATTATGATTATCACTCATTAGCTAGTTAGATAGATTATTATTAAAGTCGGTTATTTGGAAGCCAATGTTTATGTACCAAGCATGTCATGATATCTGCATGCACATCATTTATCATAAAACATGATCATATTTAATTACATATTTTATAATCATGTACTTATTTTGTATGTCATGCATTTGACTTTGCATAAGATGCATAAGTTTTTATAAGATCAACTGTAAGATAATGATCAGATTAATAAGATGACTATTCAAATGCATGGTACCAATGCAGTTAGGGTAGATGTGCAAGTCACAGACTCAAGCGTGGTCCACCATAGCATATTACTATCAGATCATATCAGCGGTTCCCCTTGTGGCTACAGGATGTGGGATGGGTGCACAATCTTACATACATGGTTAAGTGTGTTGGCCAGTTAAATCATTTAGATGAGTCAGATCAGTCAAATAAATCAAATAAGACACAAGAAATATTTTCACGTCATGCATGTCATAAGTATATTTATGAATGATCATGATTTTAAATTCTTAGTATGAAATATTTGATGAAAAACTTTATGTTTATTATGTTTAAGCTATGGTGGGTTACTCATTTTAGTTTTCTTTTACGTTTTAAACCACCCCAGGTGAGAAACTTTATGAATATGGAGCTGCAAGATGAGACTTGGCCTAGGGAGGCATGACAGAGGCTTTGATGATATACATAGTTTTTCAATTGTGATTCTTATAGTACAAGCTTGAGACATTTTACTAAGTGCTTTCACATACTCACTTTTATAATTTTAGTATTTTGAATGATTTTATTTATTATAATGAATCTTTGTACTTGGTTCTAAGAATAAGAAGATTTGTTAGACAAGGTCAGTAGTAGCATTTCGACTTTCTTAGACTTTCTAGAAATGATGTCATTCTTAACCTTGGGGAAGCGAGGTGTTACAAGATATGCCCAGCTTGTTATTTCTTGCATTTTGAATAAAATGGCCAAATGTTGGCCAAAAATTAGAGGAAACTTGGTACTGATGCTCTTAAACTCCTTGGATGGTGCTAGACACAAGCACATGCCAGTGTTTTCATCAAACAATGACACTGTTGCGAAAATGTAACATAATGGTCCTTATAAATGCACTGTCAATGACAGGAGGTTTTGTCGCGATATCTATCCATGTTCTATATCCTATACTTAAATGCGGCGTGGCTCTATCACAACATGCTTCTGCAGAGTAGTGCTAGGGTAGGTAGTGCCCTACCTTCCCTCGTCAGTCGATTTCCTGCTTTGGCCCTGGGCCTTCTTCTCCCTTACGCAATTTATGGGTTGACGATACTGTTGAAAATTGGGCTTCCATGATAAACTTGGTCCAACCTAGGATGTAAATACTTCTCCCAGTTAGGCCTAACCCGATAAGAGAAGTAAACATCCCTTCTAGTCACCTCGCCAATTCCCACTATACATTTATGGTGGAAATTTTTTGTATTACTTCTTACTTTCTCTTTTTCCCTTTTTTTTTTTTTTTTTTTTTTTTTTGCTTGGCTACTTATGGCACCTAACATGTGGAATGCTTGTCACGTGCACCCATCTATTTTCCCAAGTATGGAGTTACATTTGATAGTTCGATCCCACGTTCCCTCATGCAGTAGAATCGTAGGATCTGTTACCCCCTCATTTAGTTTCTAATGACATGGGTTTGCTTTCTTGTTTGGGTAGCCTGATCACCGTAGTTACCTATTTAAAGCTTAGCCCCATGCTGATTCTTCCTTCTTACTTTTCATTTCTCTTGACTCTCGTTGTGACCCTCGTTTGTTCCTTCCTATTTCAAGTCCCCTCAGCCCTCTTCTTTATCCTTCAATGGCACCCAAGAACGCCTCACTTTTTTCTTCCCAAGGTTTTCGCTCAACCTATTTGAAGGGACCTTCTAGGGTCCTTAGGGGCCTCGATCCCCCAAGGTCCGTGAAGAGTCTCAGTACTTTGAAGGGTATCACCAGTCCTCAATGGTCACTTCTAAATACTTAAGGTTGTTCAGGTCCTCTTTCAGAATGCCTGACTCCACCAACTTTGAGGCTCCGGTGAATCATGAAGAGGCTATCAACTCAAAGGGTTTTGCCATGAAGGTGGCATTGTGCCCTTCAATGTTCACCAATGGACTTCAATGTGTGGAGGATTTTGCTATGCTACTGCATTGTTTGGTGCATGGTCCTGGGACCTACGAGTGAAAGTTATACGGACTTGATTTCCAGGGAGTTCCTGTTCATGCATGGGGTGCAGTGCTTGGGCGACAACCTGTGCAGCTTTTCTTCTCACGTAGGATATAAGGTTGCCTACTTGGAGACCCACTTCTCCCAAGTTAAAGATTGGTTCAAGCGATTTTTCAGCAAGCTCGGCTGGAGGTTGTTTTATGCTTGGGTGGAGGCGTATCTAGAGCAAGTTCACTCTGACGCTCTGCTGACCAGGACCAACATAGACTAGTTCCTGCTGTCACCAGATCGATCTTATTTCATAGGGAGACGCCTCCTGGGTGGTCAATCTGCTTCAGGTGGCTGAAAGATACCTCCTAGTCCTCCATTGGAAGGAAAGGGGAAGAAGCCTGGCACCAAGGTAGAGGAGGCCCAAGAGTCACCGGGGTCGGGTAGAAGAGGCAGTAGCTCTAAATCACAAAAGAGGCCTCAAGTGGGCCAATCCTCCCAAGCTCCATCCAAGTCGAAGGCTGCGAAAATAGTTTGCACACAACCATGTTCCTTGGGTGGCAGTGGCACTTCTCGGGCTGAACAATACCCCTTCCTATTGCCTGAGGTGTTCTAGTCTCCTACCCTACCAGGTACCATGAAATAGTAGGAATCCTCAGCCGAGGGGAGGAAGAGCTAGAGATGGTCTTCTTCTTAGCTTTCCTTGTCCCACTCCCAAGGGAATCTAGGTCTTCGTCTCGCTGCCTGAGGTTCCCCTGGAAATGGTTCCCTATCCCAACTTTGATGACTTCAAAGTGCCGGTAGATGCTGGGTTAGCAACGTGCTTGGGTGATGACGAGGACGTTCCTTCTCTGCTCCCCAATTTGCCCACAGGGTTGTCTCTAGGCCATTGATCTTGATGAGGACATGGTCTCCATTCTACGTGTCCCCTGAGCCCTAGATCTCTTCGTCGGCAATATTATCTCGACCACCCAACCCGACCAAGGGGTCGGTGACATCCAGGCAACATGGGAGTCAAGACCAGTGACTATGGTTGATGCCCTAGAGGAGACGACAAGTGGTCGTGTGGCCGATGGGATGTTCAAGCTGGTTGTCACCGCCGAACGCAAGACTAAAGGGACGCCTCGGCCAGAAGCTACAACTAGGTATGAGGTCGATGGATCGGCCAAGCAGGAGAATGTGGTCATCCAGGAGGCTGAGGGGATGTCAGTATTGGAGACCATGGTGGCGGTAAGGTCAAAGGTGCACCTAAGTTTGAGCTAGAGGGCGGCCATGATGCCACAGGTACATTTAGGTAGGCATCTAGGAAAGACAGTGCTGGAGTGTCACTCGTATGATGGCGAGGTCACTTCCTCCGATGTCCTTTCCCACCTTGTGGCAACTGACGCATAGGGGGAAACCTCCAGGGTTGGAGCAAATGAAGATCCAAGGACCAAATTGGGCTTCGACCAAGCCCGGGTAGAGGCCATTAGCTAGGAAATCGGCAAATTGAAAACCTTCTTCTCCCCGGTAGGGCTGTTCTTCCTCTGCTTGTTGTAAATTTTGTACTCTCGATGCTCGATCTACCCCTTATTTCTATTTGGTTCATTTGTCCTTCTAGGGTGTTAACTAGTTGGCTGCCCTGATCGTGGATGGAAGGGAGTGAGGTGGAAGAAGAAGTTTGGGTGCTGTAGTCCCTCACCATATTAGCCCGCATAAAGGTCCGTCAAGTGAACAAGGAATGGGATAAAGCCGATGAGGCCTTCACCCATATGTATGTCAACAAGAGCAAGAAGAAGAAGGTGGCCGCCAAGCTTCGTCGAGAAATGGTGATTCTTTAGGGTGACTTGGCCAATTCCTGCAAAGAGTCTGGTCAACACCTCCTTAAGGTCAAACTCTTAGAGGAGGAGCGGGACAACTTGAGTGAGGCAATGGATCAGCGGGAGGCAGAGTTAAAGGAACTTCGAGAATTGTGTAGCCAACTTCAGGCCGAGAAGGATAGGTTGGTCAAGTAGCATGGGTCGAACATGAGGTCGTACAACTGGCTAAAGAAGAATTATATTGACCTCAAGGAGACTTGGAAGCGTAAGTCGTCCCTTCTTGATGCCTAGGTCAATAAGGTGAGGTATTTGAAGGCCTAGTTGCCCACATTTTGGGTCAAGCTATGAGCACAAGAAACAAACAAAGAATCTAGAGGTCGAGTTAGCTGCTTCCCAAAGGGATATATTGGTCTAGGATCTGGTGGTCTACTCTAGCAAATGCTTAAGGGACTGTTGCTTGCCTTTTGGTGCAGATGTCAAAGGTGAAAAGAATCTGCAACTAGAACTAAAGTTATGGCTACAAGAGAGTTTGGACGGGCTGAGAGATCACATGCTAGAGAAACTCCAGATTGATCTAAGGACCTGTTGATCCAGGTGAGTGAGGTTGAGTAGTCGAATGACTTTTCCCACCTATTGAACGTGAGAGTGAGGTTGAATAGTCAAGTAACTTGTCCCACCTGTTGAACACGAGAGTGAGGTTAGGCAATCTAACGAATTGTCCCACCTATTGAACTCATGAGTGAGGTCGAGTAGTCAAGTGACTTGTTCTACTTGTTGGTCTGTGTGAGTGAGGTCAGGTAGTTGCTTGTCTACTTGTTGAACGCGAGCATGAGGTCGGGTAGTCAAGTGACTTGTTCTACCTGTTGGTCCACATGAGTGAAGTCGGCAGTTGAACGACTTGTCCCGCTTGTTAAAGAGTGAGTTCGGGTCGTCAAGTGACTTGTCCCGATGTTTATTCTTACACTTTCCTAGTACATTTAAAAAAAGATTTCCTCAAGTGCTCCACATTCCAGGGGTGTGGCAGTTCGTTTCCTTGAGAGTTTCAAATCCTATAGGAACCCGCTCTATTATTGGTTGCAACAACAAACATGCCTTCACATCATGGCCCTAGCTTTTCTTATTCTTGTGTGGTCATTCTCATTTGTCTCAATACCAAATCTCCTACCTTGAAGAACTTCGGTCAAACTCTCCTATTAAAGTAGTGCTCGGCCTTCCTTTTGTTGATCGTTGTCCTCGTCTCGGCCACTTGTCTTCTCTTTTTTTTTCCTCTTTCCGACAGGTCTAATTTCTTGTCCAATTTTTCATCATTAAAGCTTTGATTGAAGTGTTGAACCTGGTAACTCGGCATCCCTACTTACACAGGCACCACTACTTCACTTCCGTAGGTGAGGGCGAAAGGGGTTTGCTCAGTCGGCATTCTGATTGTGGTTCAGTAAGCCCAAAGAATCCCGGGGAGCTCCTCCACCAAAGTTCCCTTCTTGTCAATGAGCTTCTTCTTTAGCATCTCGAGTAGCGTCTTCCTAGTCGATTCAACATTTCCATTGGCCTATGGATGACCCAGGGAGGAGTACTTGAACTTGATCCCCAATTCCTTGAACCAGTCACGATAGTGCTTCAAGTCAAACTATTGCCAATTGTCCGAGATTATACTACAGGGGATTCCGAACCTACAGACCACAACCTTTTATGGGAATTGAGTGAAGTTTTTTCTAGGGCTTATGCTTTTACCCACTTGGTGAAGTAATCTATGACGATGACTATGAACCTCACACCTCCTTGCTCGAGGGTAAGGGTCCAACAAGTAAATCCTCCATTGTATGAATGACCAAGTTGACATGATTGACGTTAATTACTCTAGTAGGCAATGTGGTATTGGGCCATACAACTAGCACTTCGGTCACTTTTGGACGAATACATTTGTGTCTTTGAGGGGGTGTGTGGCTAGTAGTACCCCACCTTTACAACCTTTCCAACTAGTGCCCTCCTGCTAGAATGGTTCCCTCATACCTCTCATTTATCTCAGCCAGTATGTACTATGCCTCTTCCAACGAGAAGCGCCTCAAGATGGGTTTGGAGTAGCCCCACCTATACAAAACCATGTCTACCATAGTGAAGTGAGCTGCTCAATTTTTAACGTTCCACGCTTTCCACTTCTCATCAGGGAGTTTGTTTGCGTCCAGCTACTCTATTACCCCTAGCACCCATTTTGGGTTGTAGTCAGATTACCAAAGACCTCAACGGGTAATAACTCTATTTGGGTCGCAGTCAACCGCATAACAAAAGGAGCCAACTTTATGCCAGGAAAGATTACCGACCCTCTGGAGAGGTTAACCGAGTTATTCAATGGTAGAAATAGTGCAACTGCATGGAGTTTCAAAGATGACCGTATCAGATAGGCATGCATGTTTTACCTTTCATTTTTGGCAAGGTCTTCAGGACGCAATGGGCACACCAAATTGAAATTCAGTAGTGCCTATCATTCTCGGATTGATGGGCAAACTAAATGAAGTATCTGGACTCTAGAAAACATGTTGAGAGCCTATGTTCTGCAAGGAAAAGGTGATTGGGAAAGACACTTACCACTAATAGAGTTTGCCTACAATAATAGCTTCCAGGCTACCATTCAAATAGCACCATACGAAGCTTTGTATGGAAGAAAATGCAAATCTCCCTTATATATGAAATAGGAGAAGTAAGGATCTATGGTACGAAGATTCTGCAATAAATGAAAGAGCAAATTTTGTTAATAAAGGAAAGGATGATGGTTGCTCAAGATAGGCAAAATAGTTATCCCGAGCATAAGAGGAGGAGCATCGAGTTCAAGGTTGGTGATTAGGTCTGCCTCAAAGTACCGCCAATGAAAGGAGTGGTTCGATTCAAAAAGAAGGGTAAGGTAACTTTGAGATACATAAGACCATATGAAATACTAGAAAGAGTAGGATAGGTTGTGTATAGACCAGATCTTCCAGCTGAATTCCAAGGAATTCATGACGTGTTCCATGTATCTTCCCTAAAGAAAAGTTTAAAGCAAACGCCATCAATCGTAGCTGTGGATGATATTTCATTACAACCCAACCTAACGTACAGGGAAATTTATGTTCAGATTACTGATTAGAAGGAAAAGGAACTTAGGAATCAAAAATTCCTCTGGTTAAGGTGCTTTGGCCGAATCACGACATTGAAGAGGCCAATTGGGAAAAAGAAGAAGACATGAAGACCTAATACCCTTATTTGTGTGTATTGTAACTTGTGTGGCATCGCATCGCATCATAACATGCACCCATTCATGCACTCATGGCATCCATTTCTTTTTGCGCGTTTACCCCGAATTCACTTGTTATTTATAGCATCACCATGGACAGAAACGGAAGAGTCGCCCAACGATTCTCCATGACGCCTAGTCGAGTTTGGAGACTTAGAGCCGAGCGCCAAAGAAGAAGACTAAACCATATGGTTGATAACTATTGGACCTAGTAGGAAAGACTTGAGTATCACCGGACTCATATTTTAGATCACGATGGAAGAGGCAACATTAGGACAAGGAGAGCCCTATCCCACGAAGAGCTTCAACCTTTTGACCCCACTAGATGGATTGGTGAGACTAGGACCTGTTGCCTTGGACCCCATAATAGCTCAACCAACCCCATTACACAAGACCAACCCAAGTCTAGTCGCGTAGCAAAGTTACACTAGGAAGAGCAAGAGTGACTATATCCTACTCCCCCTTTCATTGATACCTTAGAGATGTCTGATTATTCAACAATTCGTGTGTGCTACAGAGAAGAAGGGGTTCCAGAAGTCGAAAGCACAACAATTAAGCAATGAAAGATGGTTGGGGAGCGAGTGAACACCTATTATGACTAAGATGCGGATAGGTACTTCTACCACACGTAGGATGAGCTATCAGAGGATGACACTGTAGAATCCTCATCAAGCTCCACAACTTTAGAGCCATTGGTAAGTATAGGCCTGGTACTTGTATGATATGCTTGTGTTTTTACTAACTAAGACCCTGATTTCGAGGACGAAATCTTATTTTAAGGGGGGAGGATGTAACGCTTAAAAATCACTTTCGGACTTGAGTTTAGCACCTAATATCCACTTTGGATGATATTGTTGTTTCTCTTATAGATGAAAATACGCAATGGTGGAATGTAGACAAAGTTAGAGCTCTGTTTGATCCAAACATTTCTGAAAAGATTTTGAAGATCATTATTTATCCAAGCCTGAATATTGATAAGTGGATTTGGCTTCAAGAAAAGAATGGAATTTTAATTGTCATAATTGCTTACAAACTTTTCCATAGCAGATTGAAGCAGACATCAGGTGAATCTTTTATGGAAAGTAGACCAAGAGCCTTATGAAAGAGCAATTGGTAGATAAAAATTCCAAACAAGATCAAGATTTTTGCTTGGAGAGCCTGCCGTGATGGACTACCCACATTTCAGAATCTTTAGAGAAAACATGTGGCAGTTGAAGATAAATGTGTTTTCTGTCAACAAAGAAGAGAGGACATTTAACATGCTCTATTTTTCTGTCATGCTATTCGAAACTGGTGGAGTAAGTACTTTCCATATCTACAAAAGCTTCAGACAGTTGTATCTATATGGGATATTGCACTCTTAGTCAGAACGGAAAGCAACCTGGAAGATTTATCAAAATTCTTCTCAATGGCCTGGGGCTTTTGGTTCAGAAGGAATAAGTTGATATATGAACATGTTTTACATGAACCAAGCTATGTGATTGAATTTGCTTTATCTTAGCAGAAAATCCACCAAGAATTACAGTCCACGCTATAAAAGATAAGCAGATTTCTCATTAGAAACCACCTATACAAGGTTACTTAAAGCTTAATGTGGATGGGGCATTATTTTTTCATCTGAAAAAAGCAAGAGTGGGTGCAATACTTAGAAATGAGAAAGGTGAAGTCCTACTGGCTGCTAGTAAAGTGGAGAATGAGGTGGCTACTCCTGAAACTATTAAAGCTCTAGTATGTTAAGGGGTTTACAATTCTATGTCAACTACGGCATACCGAAGTTGCTCCTTGAAAGTGATTACCTACTGTAGTTTAGGAAATCAGCCAAGAAGGGGAGTCTACAACAATGGTGGGTAACCTACTCAGAGAGATCAAAACCCTGGTGAAAGCATTTGTTGATTGTCAAGTGCAACATGTCCATCGAATGGGCAATGAGGCAGCTCATAGATTAGCTAGACATGATTGGCATGTAGAGAATGTTGAAATGTGATTGGACATTGTCCCGTCGCAAGCTATTTGGCTTGATGCAAACTGTTTGTAATGGTTTGGATGCATTGAATTTTGTTTTCCTATATATAAAAAAAATAAAAATAAAAGATCCTAACTAGTTTAAGATGTGATTATTTTATTTTATTTTATTAGAGTTTAAGGTGGCATGTGATTCACGCATTGAGTTTGGTTAGAATTATTAGAAGAATTTGGTATTTTTAATATCTTTTTAAGAGGCCAATAGTGGCATGACACAGCATATGGATGAAGGCTAAGTGTTGGATAGATGTAGAAGTAGTCCAAGAGTGTTTTTAGGGCCCTAATCCACTAAGGATGAGATGGGCTAGGAATAGATGTTAAAAACCCTAGACCAAATTGGGAGTTATAAGGTTCTAAACCTTTCTATGATGCCCCTAACCTCTGCTTGGAATGTAATAGAGACTTAGAGTACCGGAACATGTAACACAAGGTTACATACCCCCGTTCATGATAGTTAATATGCAATGCATTCTAAAATGTAACTAGTAGTATACAATAATCTCAGCAGAAAATAGTAAAGATAAATAAAATTTATGCCAGAATGAACTAAACATCCTAATAATATTAATAAACATAAGTTCAAACTTAAGGATAGCATTTCCCAAATACAATAATACTCAATCCAAGTTAGATCAACTCTTTCATACGCTCTGAATATGAATAGTCAATGCTTATTAGTATCAAAATTATATCTAGTCTTTGCTCAAGGTCTGACTCCTTTTCAACCATCTGCATCTCTAGCTGTCCATCATGCTCGTCCTCTAACGATCCTGATACAACTTCTATCATTCTGGGGGGGATGATAGTGGGTCCACAAGAGTGATATTTACTTGAAATCTCAATTAGTTAAACAACCAATTTTCACAGAGATAAGATATGCATGATTAATGATAAATATGAGATGCATGCAATGATATGTAGAAAAGTTCGTAATTTGTCTCCTATTTATATTCCTCAATATTTTTCAGAAAAACTTTGATGCACTTTTTCTTTCAAAGAACATTTTCACTTTCTCATTTCAAAAAACATGATATTTCGAAAGAGAACATTTCATACCTCACTGTTTTCCAAAATCATAATATTATTAAAGTCATCATTAACATAATAATGTATGGTAGCAACACGGTTCCCCATATGCACAGTGAGCACATGCTGGTGATCATAGTACAACTCATGTTGACACTAAGTCTTTGTCTGCAGACATTATTCTCAATGCATTGGTAATATAACATCATAACATGTACACCCACCATTCTTAGGTGTCATAATATTTGACTTCACTCTGGTGTTCTTTAAAAAGAACCCATTCGAAACTCGTTGACTATTATTTGTCAACTCAGATGTTACCACTCCATTCTTAAACATTTCAGAGTGGATAGAGGAGTTCCACTAGAATAATTCCCCATTCTAACCTTTAGGATCGTGAAAAAAATTATTTTCATGCTATGCTTGAAAAATGTATTTCATGGCATGTGCATATATAGCAAGCTTTCTTGTGAAAATGATATTTATAGATGTAATATACTAAACTGGTGAAAATTTTATATGTCATGTAAGCAAATAATTAAATGCTCAATAATGTATTATATGACATCTCATGCTCAAAATAACATTTAATATGAATGTGGTATTTACACAAGAATCATAAATAAATTATCTAAAAGTAAGTTAGAGGTTAACTTACAAACGTCTTAAGTTTGAAAAGTCGTAGCAGCTGAAATAAAATTTTTACTAAGTTAGGAGGTATACTACTAAGGGAAGATTTCATAATCAAAAGGCTTCAAAGATGGGTATTTACAAAAATATAATATTTTATATATTCTAAAACCATCTATACCTTATAATTATAAAATTCAATGTGGAATTAGCTCAAATACATACAACCTGTGGCATGCACTCTAGTTGATGCTTAAGTGTGTTTTCAACTATTGATCCCTATGAATGCATGCTTATGCAATTTTATTTAATCATAAATAATCATTATAGTCCTTAATGGCATGGTAGAAACAAATTCTTGGGTGAGCAAGTTCATCCCAACACTTAATCATGACTAAAAACCTTAATCTTTATTAATCCTTCATTAATCAAGCATGATGCTCTTAACTGAAATCATAAAGGCATGTTTTCTAAATTCACCCAAAATATGTATTTTCATCTTTATCCCGATCACAAGGCTTTCTAGATGCTTAATGATCAACCCTAGGTGAATAAATCATAACTTCATGCCTTAATCATAGCTTAATTAAAAACCAGGCATGCTTGATGATCAACACAAGGTAGAATCAAAACTTATCATGGCATGCCTCAAATTCCAAAATTAAACCTTCACTAATCATTCTAAGACATTAATAAATCATATCATAAAATGCTAAGACATGCCATAACCAAAATTTCCACTAAAAACAATTTAAACTCCTAAACCATTCTTAATGAAACCCGGTTTTGAATCAAGCATGGTAACCTTAACTAAAATTAACCAAAACTAATTCTAACACTTGAAAACAAGACTTGACATGAAAAATACAATCTAGGGAAAGAAAACCCACAAATTTCGTGGCCTACTCAAGCTTCCAACACAAGAAAACCAAGAACTTCAAGAACACTTAAGCTCACTAACACTTTCGGTTTCACTCTATTGCTTACTAAGGGGGAAAATGCTCTCAAGACTCAAAAGAAGGCTTGGATGAGAGGTGTGGAGGAAATGAGGGAGTGGAGGGGATTTTTATAGGCAGCAATGGGGAGGAGACGTTGGCCTAAGCCCTTGGGGATTGGTTGGTTTGGGAGGTGGTGTAAGAAGCTGCAGAAATTTCCAGATTTGCCTTCATCATCTTGTGTTATCTTCTACAGGGAGAATAGTGGCCTAAAATCACCATGAATTCATCAATTCAGGTGATACATTGAGTCCACAGAAGATGGCCTGGTCGTGGTGCAGAAAAACAAGAAAGAAAAACACAAAATCATCATACACAAGCAAATGGGTTCAAGGGTGGTTTCCTTGGGCAGATTTCGGTTTTGTGCTTTCTATGGCTGAAAAGAATGAGTCCAAAGCTCATGATGACCTTAAGGAACACTTTAGGATTGGGTGGTGAAGGAGGTGGTGTGGGGTGGTGGCTCAGCCAAGGGCAGATGGGAGGCTGAAACTCAACCAACTTAGTTTCCATCCAACTAGTACCCAAGGTACAATCAGTTTGGTCTTTTGGTTTGGTTCTTGAAACTAAACTTGTCCAAGCCTTGGTCTGGGTTTTAATGGATCTAATTAGGTGTTTAAGGATCATAGTACCCTTGAGAACAAGGCACAAAAAGATTGGGCTTAAGGGCAAAACAGTCCATTGCACACAAAGGGCATACATGTGTGCTGATTGGTGTAGTTTGGGGTTTGCTATGTCATTTTCCTTAATGACACGTGTGGAAGATTATCTAGGGTCCTAATATGATCTAATAATGAGTTATTTAAATAATAAACAAGAAAATTTCAGATCATGAAGGCTATAAAGATTAAGAAACAAAATTAAGCTCAAAATAAGGTTTAAAGATCACTAATTATGGATAAGTTGATTAATGGTCTTAACCAATTTTCAAAACTTAATTTGGGTTCAAAGAATCACTTAGGGTAAGCTATGGGCTTAAAATATCCATGTCATGGTGCATCGGGCTTCAAATTGAAGAGCGAAAAGAAGCAAAACAAGGCTATGGGCTTTGTTGGGCTTAAAATGGCTATGTGAGTTGATGGTTCATGGGCTTAGGGTGTGAATTGATGGGAGGCCTTTGTTCAAGATTTTAAGGGATTATGAGAGGTCTCAAGATCCACAAATATGAGGCTTAAAAGGCTTACGTTAACATAATTGTGCCATGGATCAAGCCTACACTAAGTTGGGTCCAAAAGGCCTTATGTCTTCCTCAAACTTGGGCCAACCCTTAACCTATGAAAACTTGCATTCCTTAAGAGGCTTGGTTCAAGGCTTCCCATTCACATTCTAAAGTTCTAAGGGCCTACTAGGTTGGATCCTAAACTTTGGGTATTTCTTCAATTGGGCCAAAGTCTTGAATCTTACTAAGTTAGGCCTAATGGCTTTATGTCCTTTACAATGAGCCTACTTTCTAGTGTCCTCTAAGGAATGCTTGAAACTTTATATCTCCCAAGTTGGGCCTAAAGCCTTTTTAAAGTCTTATATCTATCAAGTATGGCCTAAGTCTTATGGCCATCAGGCTGGGTGATTACGCCCAAAGAATAACGCGGTAGTTGTAGCACAGCTTTGGGGTGTCGATTCCACAGGGAGACAAATTAAAAGAATAGCAAGAGGAACAAAGAAACTAAAGAAAAAATATTAAATAAGTAATAGAGAACAAAGATTAATTTTAAATGTAAATTCAAGTGAAGCAAAGTGATTAACAGAAAAAGTACTCAAATTTAACAAACAATAGAGCGTCGGGAATCCCTTGCACAAATCTGGTATTTTAATTATTCTTAATTCATTGGATAACTCAATTAGGAACTCAATTCCCGCAATTCCCAATCAGAAGGTATAGATTTATAAACCAGGCTTAAATCAAATGTAACCCTTTGAAAAAACATTCACCACTTTTAAAAAACGTGAATTACTACCCCTATTGATAAAATCCAATAACGACAATATACTCAGGAAGCGATATTGCAGCAAAAAACTAAATCAATATAGATAAATAATTGATCCAAACATAATCAAAGAACTAATCCATTCAATAGAAAAAGCATGACTGAATCCATAAACACAATAAATTCTATGATTATTCAGAGAAGAAAACATCAACAATAAATTGAGAATGATAAAACAAAAGAGTTTTAGCAATTGAAAATTAAATACATGAATTAAGAATAAATTAGAAATACCATCTAATGTGCAAGTTCATCCCTAACCCTACTTGAGAATTTAGTTACCCATAAATATAATGGACAACAAAAATCTCTAGAGAAAACTGAAGCAAACGGTGGCCATGGAAGTGATTTTCTCCTCTCTTCAGATCTGCCTCTTGTGCCTCTTTCTCCCCTCCATTTCGTGCTAATGATATGCTTATATAGGGTAAGAAAGAAACCCTAATGTCCTCTTGATTTCAGCATAAAAAAATCGCCTAAATTTTAGGACTTATCTTGGCAGTCACGTACAGCCTTCAGGAGTTCGAATTTGGAAATCCTTATTAGAGACAAAGTTATAGCCCTTTAAGATAGCTTTCCAATGCATTAAGAATCGTATCAATCCGATATATGAGTAAAAAGATACAGTCAAAAGACTAAAGTATGTCCAGACTGTCTCCTAGGGAATTTCGGACTTGGACTTCTTGTGGTTTCATTTTGTGATTTTTTTCTTTTTCTTTTCTTCCAAATTGCTCTCAAACCCCATGAATGTCCTCCTTTAAATTTGGCTGGGCTTGACTTGCTCTTTTATAAACTCTGAAATTAGACATAAAAAAACTGCTTAGGAGTATCCCAACGTAAATAGAAATTCAATTTAAGAATACACATTAATTCCTATGATTTCTATGATTTCTATTCATATTTTAGTATTTTAGTCCAATAATAGGGTATATAGAGTGCACTTTCGCACACTCATCACACCCCCCAACTTACTCATTGCTAGTCCCTAGCAATTTTTATGTCAAAACAACGAAAGAGACCAAAGAAAATTACACATAAAGGCCATCAAGTCACACTTTCCAGATTCACATATCAAAACAATCTAAGGAATCCAATAACCCATCAAGATCAATCCACCTATAGCAATCCACAGAGTGTGTGTGTGTTCTCCAAGCCATAACCATCGTACCACTAACCTTGACACATGCAACATCAAGAACATCTTAAGCAAAAGGTTCAACTCCATAACTCACGGGTATAATAGTGTTTCGTATAAGGGCTCTCTCTATGGAGTTGACAATGGGTGTATATACACTCTCATGGAAAATTAGGCAATTATGTACAAGCAACAAGCAAACATTGATCTTATGATAGGAACACTAACAAATGAGACTTCCATCAATCTTTTCAACAGCTTATTTAGGATCAGAATGGTCAATTACAAAAGGTTGTAATGTGGTTTGGTTTTGGGGTTATATGAAAAAAAAGGATGAAAGGGATTCAAAAACTTCCAAATACATACAAATGGAATTTTATTAAATATCTCAATAGACCACACTTCTCACTTAATATACTCTCCAACTTTTCAGATCATCAAATAATAATGTTTTTCCTTCTTCTTCCTTTTTTTTCAACAATTTGATGGACAAACACATGCCACTTTTGTATTCTTTCCATCTATACCAACTTCTTTTTTTTTTTTTTCTTTTGTTGGAGCTCACTCAATTGAACACTTTGCAACTTGTACTCTTCTCTTTTTTTCCGTCGTCTTCTTCTTCTCTCTTTTTTTCTAATTGAAAATGATAAAATTAAAGAAAGAAAATACAAATTCCACACCTAGTATACACTTGGAAATAAAAAGGGTAAGAAAATCTGTGTATAGGTTATACTCCAATGTGGAGAGGTATGGATGATATGGGCATATGAAAAGAAAAAGCTACAAGTGTTTTATTGGCTCAAAGTTGGCTAGTAGGGGTCTATGATGGAAATGATAGCTTGAAAGGCTCAAACGTTAATCCTAAGTTGACCTTCGTCATATCCCAAGTATATCCACCATTGTACTGCAAACCATGTAATGATATTCTCAAAAGAAGTGCCCAATTCAACAGATCAATGAACGCTTATCACAATTTACTGCATTTGTATGCTCTCAATCCTCTCCAAACTCACATGAAAACTTAAGCAAAAGAGTTCTCTAGCTACATGTGTCAAACCACCATCTTACCATAAAACTTGGATAAGTGCATTAAGGATTCTGTGAATGTTTCAGCAAAAAATGATTTGGTGGGTTTGGTGAATTCACGAAGATGGCTATGAATGAGAATGAGTACACATGTGAAAATGATGCACATGTGATGCAAATTAAAAAAAATTGACACATGAAAATATGCCACAGAGTTCCAACAAGCATTTTAAAAACTGAATTTGCACCACCACCCCCCAACTTAAATGAAACATTGTCCTCAATGTTTAAGAATCAAAATTGAATGGGGAGTAACTGAAAATGGTAGAATACACCTGATGAGTGATGTGGGTAGCTCCCTAAACACCAAAGATGGTAATCTGAAATGACGAAATGAAACTATCCTGCAATCAAAAACAAAGAAAACAACAGCAAACAAAAAGGAAAAGAAAGAAAATAAGAAAAAATAAAAACAAAACAAAGCAAAACAAAATAAATAAAGAAACACATACCTTGGTGGTGTGGACAAGGTTGATAGACTGGATCCACAAGTGGAATGTCTTCCACTTCCTGAACTTGCCTATCAATTAATATTTTAAGGCGTTGACCATTTATTTTAAAGATCCGACCATCCTTAGGATCTTCTATTTCTACCACCCCATTTACAAAAATATTTTTCACTAGAAATGGGTCAGTCCACCTAAACCGAAGTTTTCCTTTGTGCTTGTGAGATCCAAAATCATATAAGCATATTCGGTCATTAGGTTTAAACCTCTTCCTAAGAATATTTTTATCATGAAACGCTTTCATTTTAACCTTATAGACTTTAGACTTAGGTAAAGATTTCAATTTAACTCTTGGTGCTTTCATACTTATCGGAATTTGTTTTCCACATTTCTTAGGCAACTCCTCAAATTTCTGTTGCCAAACCTGTGTGCCATAATCCTGAGTTTCATCAAAAACAGCACAAATATCAATAACATCAGATGAATTACTAACAGATGTATTAAGCTCAGAATTCACAAGGGAATATTCAAGGGGATCAAAATCATGAGTTGTGTGAACTCCCTTGTCTATGAGTGCATCAATCATATACGTTTGGTGGCACTCGTCATCTGTTGCCTGCTTCTCAATATGGAAAATGTTGACCTCCATGGTCATGTTTCCAAAAGATAACTTCATCAACCCATTCCTGCAATTTATAAGTGCATTAGCCGTAGTAAGGAAAGGTCTACCTAATATGAGAGGAACTTTAGAGTTAGACTCAACAACTGATTGAGTGTCCAAAATTAAGAAATCAACAGGATAATAAAACTTGTCAATTTGGATCAAAACATCCTCAACTATCCCTCTCGGTTTCTTAACTGAACGATCAGCCAACTGAAACACGACAGAAGTAGGCTTAATTTCACCCAAACCAAGCTGCAAATAAATGGAATAAGGCATCAAATTAACACTAGCTCCTAGATCTAGCAAGGCTTGCCCAAACTCATGATTCCCAATATTACATGCAATGGTTGGACAACCAGGATCCTTGTACTTAGGAGGAATTCGCTACTCAATAAGAGCACTAACTTGCTCTGTTAGAAATGTTGTCTTCTTAACATGGTGCTTCCTCTTAACTGTACACAAATCTTTAAGAACTTTTGCATAAGTGAGAACTTGTTTAATAACATGCAAAAGAGGAAGGTTAATCTTTACCTGCCTGAGGTTCTCCAAGATTTCATTACTAGGATCCAAAGTTCGCATACCAGATTTTAAAGCTTGAGGAAATGGTACCTTAATTGGACTCTTGATTACCTCGGCATCCTTGGGAAACTCGGTGCTATCATTGCTTTGTTCCTCTTCAACATCCTCTTGCTTATCAGTTGTTGGGATGTGTAAGGACTTACCACTTCTTGTCATAATGGCATTGACTTTTTTTAAATTTTTTTGTGCCATATGCTGACCTTGGGGTGTGGATTGAGCTTGAGAAGGAAACTTGCCACGCTCATTCACACTCAAGGAGCTCATTATCTTGGATATATGACCCTTTATCTCTTTGTTTTCTTCAACAACCTGCATAATCAAAGATTCAAACTTTTGATTAGTTTTACTCTGTGCCTCAATAAAAGCATGCAAAGTGTCTTCTAAAGGACTCCTAGAAGATGAAGGTGCATGATATGGTGTAGGATATGATCTAGGGGGTTGTGCAGGCGGCTGGTTTTCAGACTTCCAGCTAAAATTGGGGTGATTACGCCACTCAGGATTGTAGGTATCAGAGAAAGGTGCAACAGGCTTCATGTACATACCTAAGGCATTACATTGTTCCTCATACATCCCTCTCATCTCAGCAAATGTGGGACACTCTTGGGCAAGGTGATCTACCCCACCACACACAAAACATCGTCCAAAAGACTCTGCATGATTAGCCACGTGTGTTGGCTTTAAGTCCTTAGTCTTCAACGCCTCTAGCTCCCTAGTGAGCATCTCAACCTTAGCCTTTAGGTTATCTTCTTCTCTGAGATGGTAAATTCCACCACCATTTAGGTTTCCTGCAGGTCGTGACCTATTTGTGCTCTCAGTAGCACTAGGTCCAGTCCAAGTGTGAGCTTTTTCAGCAAGCTCATTGAGGTATTCTATGGCCTCATCAGGATCTTTCTGTAAGAACTCACTATTACACATCATCTCCACAAATTGACGCTCTCTAGGTGTAAGTCTCTCATAAAAATAGCTCACTAAGCGCCAATTCTCATACCCATGGTGAGGACACATACTCAATAGCTCCTTAAATCTCTCCCAAGACTGATACAAGTCTCACTGTCCTTTTGTACAAAGGTGGAGATTTGCCTTTTTAAAGCATTGGTCTTATGTTGGGGAAAGTATTTATTAAAGAAGACCTGAGTCATCTCATTCCATGACCCAATAGATCGTGGTCTCAAAGAGTATAGCCAACTCTTAGCTCTATCCTTCAAAGAGAAAGGAAAGAACTTAAGTCTCACAATGTCATCAGTTGCATTTTGACTATGAAAAGTCGCAACTACTTCCTCAAACTCCCTAATGTGCACATATGGATTTTCATTTTTCAAGCCCTGAAAAGTAGGGAGTAACTGTATCATCCCTATTTTAAAATCCAATTGGCGAATATTAGCTGGAAACATGATGCATGATGGTGTGGCTATGCGTGTAGGGTGGAGATAATCCTGAAGGGTCCTAGTGGGTTGCTCTTCATGTTCACTCATTTTCTCAGAATTGGAAGAATTTTCAAACAAATGATCAGAAAAGTTAAACTCAGACTCTAACACAGGTCTACAAGCAAACTGACCAAAGGCGTCTCTATACCTGTGCATGCAAGGTAGAGAAAAACGCAACACTAAAAAAAAACTACAAAAAGAAATATAAATTAATAAAAAAAATGTAGCAAGCTAAAATAGGGAACGAAGTTACCGCCTTTACAAACTGTTGAAAAGAAAAACTATCTCACAATTCTTCTACAGTCTCCCCGGCAACGGCGCCAAAATTTGATTATGCCCAAAGAATAAAGCGGTAGTTGTAGCACAGCTTTGGGGTGTCGATTCCACAGGGAGACAAATTAAAAGAATAGCAAGAAGAACAAAGAAACTAAAGAAAAAATATTAAATAAGTAATAGAGAACAAAGATTAATTTTAAATGTAAATTCAAGTGAAGCAAAGTGATTAACAGAAAAAGTACTCAAATTTAACAAACAGTAGAGCGTCGGGAATCCCTTGCACAAATCTGGTATTTTAATTATTCTTAATTCATTGGATAACTCAATTAAGAACTCAATTCCCGCAATTCCCAATCGGAAGGTATAGATTTATAAACCAGGCTTAAATCAAATGTAACCCTTTGAAAAAACATTCACCACTTTTAAAAAACGTGAATTACTACCCCTATTGATAAAATCCAATGACAACAATATACTCAGGAAGCGATATTGCAACAAAAAACTAAATCAATATAGATAAATAATTGATCCAAACATAATCAAAGAACTAATCCATTCAATAGAAAAAGCATGACTGAATCCATAAACACAATAAATTCTATGATTATTCGGAGAAGAAAACATCAACAATGAATTGAGAATGATAAAACAAAAGAGTTTTAGCAATTGAAAATCAAATACATGAATTAAGAATAAATTAGAAATACCATATAATGTGCAAGTTCATCCCTAACCCTACTTGAGAATTTAGTTACCCATAAATATAATAGACAACAAAAATCTCCAGAGAAAACTGAAGCGAACGGTGGTCATGGAAGTGATTTTCTCCTCTCTTCAGATCTGCCTCTTGTGCCTCTTCCTCCCCTCCATTTCGTGCTAATGATATGCTTATATAGGGTAAGAAAGAAACCCTAATGTCCTCTTGATTTCAGCATAAAAAAATCGCCTAAATTTTAGGACTTATCTTGGCAACCATGTACAGCCTTCAGGAGTTCGAATTTGGAAATCCTTATTAGAGATAAAGTTATAGCCCTTTAAGATAGCTTTCCAATGCATCAAGAATCGCATAAATACAATATATGAGTAAAAAGATACAGTCAAAAGACTAAAGTATATCCAGACTATCTCCTAGCGAATTTCGGACTTGGACTTCTTGTGGTTTCATTTTGTGATTTTTTTTCTTTTTCTTTTCTTCAAAATTGCTCTCAAACCCCATGAATGTCCTCCTTTGAATTTGACTGGGCTTAACTTGGTCTTTTATAAACTCTGAAATTAGACATAAAAAAACTGCTTAGGAGTATCCCAACGTAAATAGAAATTCAATTTAAGAATACACATTAATTTCTATGATTTCTATTCACATTTTAGTATTTTAGTCCAATAATAGGGTATATAGAGTGCACTTTTGCACACTCATCACTGGGCTTAAGGCCTTAGTGTCTCTCCTAAGCCTTGTACCCAAAGAGCTTAGGCCCTTAATAAATCAATCTCTTGGGCCTTCCTAAATCCATAAAAAAATTTAACCTAATAAGGTGGCAAAATCTCCAATATGCCATTTGTCATTCTAACATTGGCCTCTTGGCACCTTTTCTCAAAATTAATTAATCACTAAAAAATTCTCCGAAATAATACTACTAAACCAATCAAGATTCAAAAACTTCCTCAAAATCAATATTGTACTAGAACCTCGATAATTCTAACTAAACCCAAAGTATATGGTCCTTTTGCCAACTTAAAAATTCAAAAATGGTCTTATTCTCAAATAGCCCAACTCCTAATTAGTTAGGATTAAAACTTCTAAGGTTAAGGCCTAAGGAGCTTTTTAGGCTAGGTGTTACACTTTCTTGATGGACACTGGAAAATAGGCCCAATGTAATTGGCATAAAGTCATTAGGCCTAACTTGGTAAGAGTAATAGCCATTGGCCTAACCTAAGAAAGACTTAAGATTGAGACCCTACCTAGTAGGCCTTTGAATCCATAGGTTAGCCCCACAAATTTGGACATAAATTCCATATAATAACCCACACCAAAGCCCACATTCAAGGTTTACAAATGACCCAATAAGCCCAACCCATGAGACCCAAAAGCTATGTCTTTTATTTCTTCCTTCAAAATAAGGCCCATATACACCACACCATTAGTTTCCCTTAAACCAAAGATGGACCACACACCCCTAGGCTTACTACCCAACCATGGTTAATGATTGAGTTGAAATATTGCATATTTCATACATTTAGAACCAACATATTTTAATCATTTCATGACATTATTATTGATTTTAGATGGAAAATGGTTAATAAGCATAAATCCGAGTTGTGATTTAAATTGATTAATATCATGATTTATGCTTAATTTTATAACATATAATTTAATTAGGCAATAATTCTTCACATGCACAATACATTTTTACTATTCTAGTCTTTCTTTTTATTTATATTTTTATTTTTGTGATTTCTATTTCTTTTTGGCAGCTACTCTACTCAAAAAAAGGGAGAGTTTTGAAGGTGCTTTCCAAACGCAAGAGATGAGGGATTTGTTTGGACTGAGGGACGCTGCACTACATAGGGACTTTTCACTTTTTGGTCCTGGGGGATTACGAACATAAGGACAAAAGGAGAGTTAGGGAATGTTCATTTGGAGGTTGGACTCTGAAACATGCAAACGTTGGCTCACTTTTAGAAGACCTGGAGAGCACTTTTTGGCTGAGGAACTAATTGGGCAATAAAAAGGGACTGAGAAAGAAAGGACAAATGGAGGCAATTTTCATCTGGGAATAAAGAGAAAAGGCAAAAACGAGAGCAAGCGGACATTATTTTTGGTTGGGCTTCTCGCAAAATGATGAAAAGAGCTAGGGATTTCGATAGAGAAAAAGAAAAAAATAGAGGGAAAAGGGGATTGGCTTGTACGGGAGTGACTGGGTAGTTTTCATATTATTTTTGGGTCTGGAGCTTTGAACGAAAAGACTAGATGAAGAGCAGCCTTTTGGATAGCTAGAGCTTGCGGGGTGGCGGAGGTTTTTCGGGGGGTGGACTTTCAGATTTTGGAGGGCAGAAGAGCGACGAGAAGCTCTTTTCTTTCCTGGCCTGACTTACAAACAGGAGGAAGATGAGAGAAGGATAGAAGGACAGAATGAGGAAGGCATTACGGAGGATTTCTTTACTTTCGGCAGAGAGAGAGAGAGCAAGGATCTTTGCTGGATGATGGAGAAAGAGGAACGCAAGGGCTTCCATTTTGAGGAGTTTTTATTTTTAGGTTCTATCTTTTCTCCATTTTTATTCTCTGGTCTAGATTGTTTTCAAGTGTTAGATTTTGTATTTTATTTTAGTTCTCTATGGAGAATGTTTCTTTAATATCCATGGCTTTTGTGATGAACATGGTTGGCTAAATTTTTGCCCTAAAGTTAGAGATGAAATCTAATGATTTAAACATTGTTTTTTTATCAACATTAGAGTTTATATTGTGATTTTGATCGATTGAATGGTTTTATTATTAGAAATTTTGATTATCTATATATTTATCTGATTCATTATGATTTTCGAATACATTGAATGCTTGAAAATCCATGTGATGTTTAAACGGATTTGTGAATGTTTTAACCATCAATCGTTCATGCTAATCATTAGTGACTATTTTTCTTGACCTTAAATGTTAAATCTTCCAATTAAATAGAATCATTATTCTAGTTTAATTGAAGTAAATTGATCGAAGATAATATTCTAAATTATTAGACTGATCCTCAAAACCTTAGTCATTCTCCATATCAATTTATTTTATCATTTTAGTTTTATTCTATTATTTTAAAAATCTTCATCTCAGTAATTTTCTCTCCTATTTGATTGCACATTTTTTTAGTAATTTTTTTTTTCATTGTTTGAGTTTATTTTCCTTATCATACAAGTCAATTCCTATGGATTCGACCTTATTAGGTACTATAACACCTATATACTTACAGGTAAAAACTATTCCAAATTTTTAGTTCACTAGTTTGAGTCAAAGTTTAGGCATAATAGTTAAGCTTCCAACTTGAGTTAAGAATTACTATTCATCTCACACATATTCATCTCACACATGAATAGTAATCTCAATACCATGATTTTTGCATAGTTTTCATTAAATTATTATTTTTTTCCGCATTAATGATCTAAAATTTTTGGTTGTTATTATTAATTTGCATTGTTGTTAAACTAACCTAGAAGGTTAGGCATGACTCAACACATGTCAATTTGAATGAAGCCATGTCAATGCCCAAATAACCATCAATCGACACCTTGGTGCACCACCATACTCACTTCATCAAACCAACCCCTAACCCATGCCATTTCAACCAATTTTTCAAGGAAAATTTCACTATTCACACCTCACCATATCACTCAAGGTTCAAACCTAGCATAGGGTGAAATGCTTCCAAGAAACCAAGCCAAAACCTAACTATTTCATTAGGGAATTTAGTTGGAACCAAATCGAGGACCTTCAACCCTTCAAGAATTTTCTTCTCTCTACTGAGCTACCTCCACATGCCACTACCCATTCCCTCCAATTCCTAAGAAGTCCTTCAAAGTACTCATGAGCTTGTTGACCATTTATCCCCCAAAGGAAGGCCAAACCGATTGGCCATAAGGAGGCATAGCCATGTCACTTGACTGAAAACACCTCCACCTTTGCTTCCTTCCATGACATGCACTTAGATGATCACTTGGCAACCAATCAGGCTTCCTTCCTCCACCTGAAAAATCCATTAAAAGGATTCATCATACCTGCAAAATAAAGCCATGGAGATAGGACAAAGAGGTGTTGAAATCTGCCCAACTTTGAAGACTCCTACTCGACGTCATCTACCATGACCTCACCTTACAATCCTTCAATTTTTGTTTTGAATTTCTAAACCAAACCAACCCTTGCACCCATAGCCTCATTGTAGCACCTAAACTTGCAGAAATGATGAGAATTGGAATACTATTAACCTGCACAAAGATGACACAAGTTGGATTTTTGCACCTCCACACACTACCGCCCACCTCCACTAGTCCCAAGCCTCACCTTCATCCAAACCCATGCCCCTCACCCTCCATAAAGCCCTAAAAAAAAAAAAGGAGAGAGAATGAAAGCATGAAAAACAAATGAGAAAATGGACAAGTTAGGGATCAAGAAAATTTGTGTGTGATGGAAAAGGCTGCCTATTACTGTGGTTCATATATATATATATATATATAAAGAAAAAAAATGAAAAAATGGCATTTTAAAGTGTAATAGTGTGAAAGCCACCATTGTAATGTTTTTGAATTAGAGTAAAATCAGTTGTTCCTTCTTAATCAATTGCTGCTGTTGGAACCTTTAAATGGATTTTGGCAGTCAAATTTGAAAATCTAATCACACTTGCACACTTAGGGTTAAGCATTCTTTTAGCATTTATTTATTTATTATTATTATTATTTTGCTTTGGATGATTAACTAGATAAAGTATAAACTTCTATGGAGAATTAATATTTGATTTACATTAGCTCCAATGCTCTAAAACCAATGAATCTGATCTATGGTATAGATTTTTGAATTAAGTGATTTTAAAGTAAAGTTGAAGCTATTTGCCCCCGTGATCATTTTATTTGCTAGAGACTAGCAAAAAACTAGTTGGGGAGTGTGATAGTGTTAAAAATGCATAATTAAGTTGCTTAAGTGAATGATTTATTTCATCAAATAAGAGTTGAGCACTTAATTATGTATCAAATTTTAGTACTGGATGCCAAATTAGTTGATTACCAATATTTTGCACACAAAAATTCCATATTTGCCTTTAAAATAATTAAACACTTATATCATACTTATATGTTGCAGGGCATTTATGGAAAGAAAAAAAGAGTCATGAGGCATAAGCTTCAGACTTGACATGAGCTGCCGACATTTCTTTGAGAATAAATGACTATTGCAATAGAGGGCATTCTTGGAAGGAAGAAGAAAAGCCTCGACTTAATAGTGTGCTAAGTCTTAAGCTATGGGGAGATGTAGGACGTGAACCAATAGAGAATAAAGCAGTTATGGATTGAAGCTATGCAAGTGGGCATAGGCGGCATGCAAGAGAGAAGCAAAGCATGGGAGGAAAGATATAAAAGAAAAAGAAATTGCACTGTAATGGGGGCTTGGTTTTTTTTTTGGGCCGGAGGGGGGGGGGGGGGGGGGAAGGATTGTCAAAGCAGGGAGTGTGTTTTGGGCGCTGGGTATTTCTTCCATGAGCTACGGTTTTCCTTATTTTTATTTTTCAATTTTGAAAAGATGATGTAAAGCTAATTTTGGTAGCTTGGGTTGTGGGATGAGGCCTGATTTGTTTTGAGTTTTTGCTTAATGATATTTATGTGTTTTAATCGTTATTTTTACTCTATTGCAAGCTTGAAATCAATTTGAAACTATATAGCAACTCTTGTTCTTGCTTTGTTGTAGACGTAAGACACAACAAAGGCTTGAAAATTTATCAAGGCTCCTTTCAGTTAGATATTATTGTGTGCTTGACTGGTAATGCAGTGAATATTTTAAAGGAATGTTGCAAATCTGAACGTAAACTCTCCATCTTCCGATTATCAATTCCTTAAATGGATTGATAGTTGAGAAAATTAACTTCGAATTGAATAAAAAAGAGACCCATCCGCAACTCAAGTGTTTGATAAATTGCTTATTAGATTTTTCCTTTTGAAATCGTAAGTATTTTCTGACTTCATTTTGTTGCCTTCAGTTTCATAATTTGTTTATCTTATTTTAAAGATTCTTTACATGTTAAGTGATAGTAATGGATTTGATACTTCATCATTTAGATTTTGACTCAAATGTAGATATGTTTACAGCTTGTTTTTGTAATTAGATTACACAAATCCTTATATATACTATGTTTTTATATAACCATACAAAGTTCAAAAAGAATTTATATAGCATTTTTCAAGGTTGTGTTAACACCCTTTTGTCCTTGTGGAATATGATCTTGGATTTATGCTCGATACAACTTGGCACTTCTACACTTGGAGGAACACATTTGGAACAATGTCACCTTCCCTCCCTCAGATGATATTCCCATGGATCATCCTCCCTATACTTCCTTATCTTTCCTTTCTCTTGTTGACTGACTTATTGAGGTTATCTCTCTTAGTGTACTTCTTTGTAAGGTGTTCCCCTTTCAGGGAGGGGGTCTAGCACTTTGCATTTTATATGTTGCACTCCTGCCACATGGTAGTCTTGAGTCCAAGGCTTTTTGACAAAGCATGTTTGGTAGTTGATACATCAAAGATGAATCCCCACGGGCTATAGGCAATTAGATGTCAATGCTCACCCGTTATGCTAGCATTAATGGTGCCAGATGGCATTTGCAGCACATGCCGTGAGATTTGTGTTATGCCAGATTTGATGAGGACAGTGGGATAAGCACGTTCCCAAAACCTCAGGGAATGAATCATTGCAAATTTCCTATATAAGTTCCTATTCAATAGGTTGTCACCATATCTCCCCTCCTGCCCTTCAAATGCTTAGGCCCTTTCTATCCTCCTTGTGTGGGTTTTACAGAGTGAGTTTTGACTCCAATGAGCCTTCTGGCTCTGGATGAGGCTTCTTGTATAAAGGCTCACCACAGGCTCACATTGAAGCAGATGCTCGGTAATCTTTACGACATTTAGAGGAAATTTTGTCAAAGGTCGTGTTGTTCCCTGTCACTTGGAGGTGCATTGTGGAGGTAGTGCAACCTGGGCTTCATGGCCATGTTGTTCGATGGTCTTTCTTATCTCACGACTCGTCATGTAGTCCATGTTCCATTATCACATCATGATCTATTTGTCTGGTTGGGTCGGACTAAGGCCTCTCGCTCAAGCTTGGCTGATGTAAGGGATTTCTCTAGCCTCAGACCTGTTCTAGTTCATGCACATCCTCTCTAGCCAAGGAGGAGGAAAATGGAGCCCTGGTCTAGGTCTAGGGTCCCTATTGGGCTCTACTTGAGCTTGACACATCTTGATAGTGATGATGATCGTGCTTTGGGGATCCTCTATCTACAACTTCTACCATAATTGATTTGCTCTGACAACAGTTTTTCTAGTGGAAGTTCCAAAGCTAAAGGGTCTCAAGGCGGATTAGGCGAGAAGGCCCTCCAGCTCCCATCTCTCGTATACTTCTGTGTTGGTGTGAGAGAATTGTGCACCCCTTGGTGACCCCGCCGACTTTTATTTTGCCGATGGATTATTTTCCTCTTTGAATACACGTCTATTTTTCTTTTCTCGTAAGGTTCCCCGCAGGGGTGTTGTAAGTTTTCTCATTGTAAAGACTTCAACTGTTAATGAATAAGAATTTTCCTTGCTTGCATTTCCGTGTTCTGTTGTCTTCTCTTCATTATTATCCTTTTGCATTTCGCAAATACCTTTCAAGAGTGTCTAAGTGTTGAGCCCAAAATGGCACTGCCGGTACCGAGGTCTTGACTCTCTCTCCCTCTTTTGGGTGAGTGACTTCTCTCATCGTAAGGGCAGGTTAGAGTGCTAAGTCACCCCACCTTGTTGAGAGGGGGTTGAGCAGACTAGAATGCTAAGCTCACCTTGTTGACCCTCGCACTTGGCAAGCAACGGCCTAGTGGAGTGTACAACCAGGCTTGCCTAAATACTACTGTAGAGGTCGAGTAGCACTCTGGCTGAAACTTGCATCGTTAACCCTTGCGCTTGGTGAGAAGAGGCCTAGTGGAGCATAAGGATAGGCTTGCCCAAATACTCCTACGAAGGTTAAGTAGCACTTAGGCAGAAACTTGTTCCGTTGACCCTTATGCTTGGCGAGAAGGGGCCAAGTGGCATGCAAGGCCAAGCTTACTCAAATACTTTGACGCAGGTCAAGCAGTATAGAAGGCCAGGCTCGCCTCGTTGATCATTGTGCTTGGCAAAAAGGGACTGAGCAACATGTAAGGCCGGGCTCACCCAAATACTCCTATAGAGGTCGAGTAGCACTTAGGCTGAAACTGGCCTCGTTGATCCTTGCACTTGGTGAGAAGAGGCCAAGCAACATGCATAGCTAGACTCGCCCAAATAATTTGACATAGGTCAACGACATGTAAGGTCGGGCTCACCTCAATGATCCTCATACTTGGCAAGAAAGGGTCGAGCGGCATGTAAGGCCAGGCTTGCCCAAATACTTTGATAGAGGTCGAGTGACATGTAAGGCTAGGCTTGCCCAAATACTCCTGCTAAAGTTGAGCAGCAGTTAGATTGAAACTCGCCTCGTTGATCCTCACGCTTGGTGAGAAAAGGCTAAGCGATATGCAAAGCCAGACTTGCCCAAATACTTTGACACAAGTCAAGTGGCATGTAAGGTCGAGCTCACCTCGTTGATCCTTATACTTGGTAAGAACGGGCCGAGCGGCATGTAAGGCTAGGCTCACCCAAATACTTTGATGGAGGTCAAGCGGCATGTAAGGCTGGGCTCACTCAAGTACTCCTACGGAGGTCGAGCAACACTTAGGCTGAAACTCACCTTGTTGATCCTCACACTTTGCGAGAAGAGGCCGAGCAGTATGCAACGCCAGGCTCGCCCAAATACTTTGACGTAGGTTAAGCTGCATGTAAGGCTGGGCTCGCCCAAATACTTTGACGGAGGTTGAGCGGCATGTAAGGTCGGGCCCTCCCAAGTACTCCTACGGAGGTCAAGCAGCACTTAGGCTAAAACTCACCTCATTGATCCTTGTGCTTGGCGAGAAGGGGTTGAGCGTCATGTAAGGTTGGGCTCATCCAAATACTTTGATGGAGGTCGAGCGGCATGTAAGGCCGGGCTAGCCCAAATACTCGCCTCATTGATCCTTGCACTTGGCGAGAAGGGCAAACTGTTTGGGTATGTTGTAGAAGTTAGACCATAGTATGGACAATCATTGACGTTCACTAACCTGAGCTGTTTGGCCAGTGTGTAGTGCAACTTTGAGGTGTTATTCATTGAAGGAGACAATCTTTATGCATTTTTTTCAAGTAGTCTTGAGACTAACATGCACTCCACCGAAGGAGGGTAGGGGGTGCCTTAAGCCACGCTCTCTTCATCAGCCCACCAGGGGAGGTAATTAGTCAATGATCTTATAGCCAAATTACTCTTCACCATGGTGAGACAGGGTAAGTTGTTTGGGCTACCACTGGGCTGAGCCCGGCCTTCTTCGCAGGGAGGTTAGACCTGGCTGGAGCTAAGTCTACATATCATCCCCCACATGAAGGCAGTCTATTCGGGCAGTGTGCAACTGGACCCATAGATATTCCTTGGCACCACAGGGAAGGTAGGTGAGGGCCAGGCTGGTGCTGTGCCCACTCTTCGTAGTGAAAGAGGTCAGAGTAAGTATTAAGGTGACTTAGGGCCTAACTCGCTCTCCTCCGTGGGAGGGTTGAGATGGCCTTTGACTCATCTCGCCCTTTGGTGCCCCAAGGTGAGGTAAGGATCGGGAAGTTTGCAACTGTACCCACTCCTACTTTATCAATGCTCACGAGGAAGGTAAGTTGTCAGACAGCTGAGGACTGGTATACACTTCGTCGTATAAGGGATCAAGCAGCTTTAGGCATTACACACATCCCTTTGGTATCCCGTGGGGAAGGTAATGTCGAATAGCTAAGTAGAAGGTTTGCACTTCGGTCGTGACGGGACGAGGTAATTCGTTCGGGCGGCCTCAAGGCCAAACCTGCTCTCCTCCGCAAGGGAGGTTGGGTCACTGGGGGCTAGACTTGCCTGTTTACCCTCACGTAGAGGTAGTTTGTACAGGTAGTCTGCGATTGTACCTGCTCCTATATGTCGACGCTCACGAGGAAGGTAAATGTAGGGCAACCAAGAGCTAGCCCGCACTCCACCGTGAAAGGGATAAAGCAGCCTTTGACATTACCCCCATCCATTTGGTTCCTTGCGGGGAAGTAATCAGTAGGTGAAGATTTAATGTTGGAGGAGACATTCATAGGCGAGGATTACTGTTGATGGAGATTTTGATCTTACTCATCGAATTCTTGAAAATACTAACGTTTTTTATTAATAAAGTTCATACATCAGAAAATAAAATTTACACATTTGTAGGTGAGATTGGTTTCTCCTAGCTTTTCCTATATGCGCCCTCCTCCCCTCCTTCAGTCGTGATAGGTCGAGTTTCTAACAAAAGCTAGCAGGGCTTTATGTGAGGTGCATATTCACGATTTTTTTGGTATTAATGGGTTGGGGTTTTCATCGTGGGCACCCTACCGGGCTTCGGCTTCAACTCTTGCATGTAACACTCGCGCTCTAGGACCTGTTCTCCGCAAATTCCCCCTACCCCTTAAGCAGTTGAGAACTTCACTTTCAAATAATAGGTGGAGGTGATTGCCTTGAGCATATTGAGGGTCGGTCGGTTGATGATAGTGTTGTAAGAGGAGTGGGCCTTCACAACTAGGAAGTTGACCATAATAGTGGCCGTGCAAAGAGCGCTGCTTGCCAAGACGGATAGAGTGATTGTCCTGGCAGGTTGGACTGCCTCTCCGGAGAAGCCTTTGAGCAATATCGATGTTGGTTGGTGTCAAGCAGTGTCTATCCTCATCAGGGTAAACTCTTCCCAAAATAGAATGTTAGCCGAGCTATCGTTGTCAATGAGGATCCTCCTCGTGGTGAAGTTGTCAATTTGCATGGTCACCACTAGAGCATCGTCGTGCGGGTAGAGATGACGTGATCCTCTATTTCGTCTTAGGGTTCAGTTCTGTCGAGATGACGTGTTCTTCTTCCCTTCTCACCAGGCCAGCTTTCTCGTGCTCCCAGGATGGTGGACTGTCCTCCTCCCCGAAGCCCGGAATCTAGTTTATACGAGTCAAGAGCCCTTGGGCAGGCCACCAAGTGGCTTGGTGGGTACAGGCATTTGGGTATTGGGCTTGGCCTCTGGGCCTTTTAGGCCTTAGGGCAAAACCCCCTAACACAAATGATTATCAAGATATTTTGATTAAAATACCTATTTAAAAGTAAGTAAATTTGAGGCTGAATAGTTTTATTAGTGAGATTAAATGTTGTATTTTGAGAAAATGGGCCTTGCCTCATGGACTATAAGTTTAGAAGATATATTTGATATTTACCTACCTTTTCATGGGCTAACAGTTTTGTTTAATTGTTAGGTACTAAGACCCAACTCTACACTTAAAGCCCAACTTCACTTTGAAGCTTAAGCAACTACTCAGCCAGGCCTTGAAAGGCCCATTCTACCATCCCACTCAAACCTACGCTACATCTATTGAAGGGGAGAAGTCACAGTGTCTCAAAGAAAAATTCGAGAAAGAGGGACATTCTTCCAAGGGGTAGAATCATGATAGGGAAAGGCAACTTTTAGTAGAGAGAGAAAAAGAGATGAAGGGAGGAGGAAATAAAAAGAGCCGAGGCATAGGGGTGAAGGGCATCATTTTTGCATCAGTTTTAGGGTTTTTCATTTGTTTTTGTTTTTTCCAAAAACATTGTTCTATAGGGTTTTGATAGGGTCTTGGAATCATCTTTTACAGGATGATTCAAGGCTAATTTCTACAACTAGGGATGCAGGGAACAAGGTTTTCTTCACTCGTTTTGAATGTTGTTTATTGCTGCGATACTTAGCTTATATCTATTTCTATATTTTCATTCGCTATTCACAGTAGTTTTGAAAGAATCTCTTGTTCTTGACATGTTGTAGACTCACAATACAACATGACTTTCAAGTAGTCAAGGATCCATCAACCTAAGAGTCTTGAAATGAAAAAGGATGTCAATATAGTGGAGGGTTTTATTTCTTTTGGTGTTTTAATTTGAGTATGACTGTCTGTTTGGATTTAAGTGTTAAAGTCTTGATTGATTTAACACGAGCAGATGCACCCAAGACCAACAACTTGATGGTCGAGGAAAACCTAACCCTGCACCTCTAGTATTTACTTTCTTAACAATTTTAGTCTCGATTCTAAAGTTTTAAAACCGCTTTTATGTTATTTGCTTTTCTACCAACCCACTTTTCAAGAATTAAAGTTGCAGATCCAATTTTATGTTAGTATTTCTAGAGTAATTACGACTCCTCACTTATGATGACAAATGACCAATTCATCCAACATGTTGTATAAACTCAGTGCAGATAACACATTCTCCTTTCTTAGTAGATTACACCAAACTCACTCAATAAAGGAAAATCTATTTGACCATATTCTTTTTCTTTTGATTTGCATTCAAACTTTTGCTTGATTGACTATGTTGATATTATTTGTCCATGTGAAAATGACCTTAGAAGCTCCCTTTTCATTTTAAATATGCTTTTATACTAGGAAGAATTATTTGATGAGTATCAACAAACAATAAAAATGCCAAAGTTACAATCTAGAGGAAATGTAAGAGGCGGTTGTAACTCGTGAGAACTGAGAGAGAGTGAGGGTCTGAGAGAGTCTGATTTGGTTACAAAGATGAGATGAGATGAGATGAAAGTTGAAAGGTAAATAAAATATTGTTATGATATAATTTTTTAATATTATTTTTGTTTTAAGTTTTGAAAAAATTGAATTATTTATTATATTTTGTATGAGAATTTGGAAAAGTTGTAATAATTATATAAGATGAGATTATCTCATCTACCAAACCAAACCAATCCAGGCTCTAGAATACAAAATAGGGTTGGGATATTTTTGTTTTTAAGTTAAAAATAATATAATTATAATTTTGAGTAAATACTTAACGAGTTACTAACAGATAAAGCGGGTTGACCTATGTCTTAACGGGTCAACCGTTTTGATCCAAAACCCTTAATATTAAACTCAAAACAACTAATTTTATGTTATATTTGTATTCATATTGGGGTAATAGTTCTCACATATTGCTATCCCTAAATGAGATGAGATGAAAGTTAAAAGTTGAATAAAATATTATTAAAATATGATTTTTTTCATATTATTTATGTTTTTATATTTAAAAAAATTAAATTATTTATTATATTTTATTTAAAAATTTTAAAAATTTGTAATAATTAAATAAAATGAATTCACATGCTTTTTTAATTCACTTAATCTAATTCGGCCACCAAATCCAATTTCCATTCCCGAATCCCAATCTCCCAATTCCAAGCAGCCAAACACCACCACTGAAATATTTCTTGCCAAACAAGTCAGTCTTAGAGCCCCCAATTTTTAATATATAAACCCGTTTACTCTCTCGTCTCGTCTCACAATCTTCCGATCCTAAAAGCTCCCAAATTATGGCTAACCAACCCGAATCCTCTGACTCGTAAGTCGACTCCTTCCCCCCATAATTGTCGCAAATTTTAGTGCCGGTTTTTTAAACCCTGATTTCGAGAAATTTAATTGTTTTTTTTTTTTTCCTGGATTGTGATTTCAGGAAATCGGGGAAGAAGGACTTCTCTACGGCGATTCTGGAGCGGAAAAAGTCGCCAAACCGGCTAATCGTTGACGAGGCGATCAACGATGACAACTCGGTAGTGGCGTTGCACCCGGAGACCATGGAGAAGCTCCAGCTCTTTCGCGGTGATACGATTCTCATCAAGGTAATAGATTATTAGGTTTATTGTTTTGGTTGGAGGGCGCCTGATTGGATTCCTGAAATGGGTTTGTGTTAAGTTTTTTGATAAGAATGTTTGTGTTAAGTTTATGAGTGGCCTTAGGCACAATCAAGGGATATTACCCGGGATGCACACTTTTTGTAACAAGGTTTCTTTCCCCAATTTGTACTTAGCGAAAAAAAAATTATATGAATTATTGGTGTCGTGCTTGTTTGTGTAAAAGTTAGAGGCTTTGAGGGGTTTGTTTCATTGTTTTGTGTGAAATAGCAAAGATATTGGTTGCTGAGTTTTATTTATTTAGGCTATAATGGAGCTTTATCTTGGGTACACCATCATTGGATATTGTTTTGTGCTTCAAAGAATTTGGTGAAACAGCTTGGGGGTTGAGTTGTGCTTTGAGGAACTGACTAGCTCAGTATGTTAATGTTTGTTCTCGACTCTGGTTCACCCTTTTTTTCTTCGACTCTTTTGCTATACCATGAATATTTTAGGGGGATTGAGTGTTTACGATCTTTAGTTACTGGTATATTCTTTTTTGTCCTCCTTGACCAACGAATGGAGTTCATGATTACTCGCAATATCTTTGCCAGCCAATGGATGTTCCCTTATATGTTATTTATTAGCATGAATGCCATGGAACTATGGTAGTTCAGTTACGGTACCAATTCCAAGTCCATGGTCAGGTTGCTCTAGACGTCAGTTGATCTACATGGCTAAAGCATCCTCTCGGCCCCAGGAAAAAAAGCATCCTGCTCCTCAAATTTCTTCCACATTTTTAAATTTCAAATTAAATCCCAATTTGCACATCCAAGTCTGCTCTCCTCAAATTTTTATATTGTCTCTGGGAAAGAGCTTTGGCAAGCAAATTATTCTTGGATTAAACCGAGTGCCTTGAAACGATAGAGCTTGTATAGGAAGTTTTCTAATCTAGTTTTGTCGGAATATCGTTTTTTTTTTTTTTTTTTGGCAGTTATGGTGGTGCCTTTGTCTTTATAAGCTTTTTGTACATGATGAAGATTGTTTGAATTTGAAACAAATTAGTAGGGTATCACAGAAAATAGTTGGAGTTTGGGTGATTAATGAACAAAAACTTAGTTTTTCAGGTCATTGTATACGTTTGCGGTTGTTGGTTGCATTCCCATGCTCGTGTTTGTTTCATAAAATTTTTAAATCCTGTGGTAGAGTATTTTGTACATTATGTCTTTTATTTATTTATTTAAATCATATTTGGAAAACTGGATGGCAGGGCAAGAAACGTAAGGATACAATCTGCATTGCTCTTGCCGAGGACATGTGTGAGGTTCCAAAGATTAGAATGAACAAGGTTGTTAGATCAAATCTGAGGGTTCGGCTTGGAGATGTAGTATCTGTGCACCAGTCTCCTGATGTGAAGTATGGGACACGTGTCCACATACTGCCAGTTGATGATACTATTGAAGGGGTTACTGGTAGTCTGTTTGATGCATACCTGAAACGTAAGTGTTTGAACCATGAACGTTGATACTTTCTTCTTTTATGCATTTGTCTTTGATAAATGGTTGTTTTTCAAATGGCAACACAATGTGTACTAGAAATTCATCAAGCAAGAAATAGAAAGAGATACCAAAACAAAAAATGATGTTTTGATGCTTTTGCCAATGCATTTTTAAGCAGAAGGTTTTTGCTGTTGCTTTGCTCCCTCCCCTTGAGGCATTACTTTTTCGAACTGTTTGTTATTTGAAGCAATAGATTGTAGGAAACTACAACATTTTCCTTCATTCAAGATTATTACTCCCACCCTTGCTTTGTTATGTCTTCCAAATATCTTGCATGGAGGGTCCCTTCATTGGTTATGGTTCACTCTGGTGCATTGTCCCAATATTTGGGAATTAAAATATTTGAGGTATCCAGGACATTATTTTTTTTCTTCTCAAAGAGACAGCTTCATCAATAAAATTGTAATCAGAGTGATTCTTGGTCTGGACGAAGTCCAACATCCATTAATTGGGGACTTAGTATTCTTAGCCATGAGATAAGGATTTTATTTTTTTTAATAATTACAAAAGAGTAAGGGATCTGGACTCTTTCTAATTGGTGGTGAATTGACATTTACTTGTAAACTGTCACCTTTGTTTGAAATTATTAATAGATTATTTTTCTTGGTTTTGTGAACTGATTGAATATATTCTCCTTATGCCAAATGAGATTAGTGGCTCCTCTGTTTCTCCTATTCTATTTGGATAAGGGTTCAACTTGGAGCATATGTTTTTATTTATTTATTTTTTGGTAAGTTAACTGAGCCTTTTGTTAGCCTTCATTTTCCATGTGATTGTGATGGGCTTCCAAAGGACACAGTTTAGACCCTCTCTTCCATTACCATCTCTAACATCTTGGCGAACACCATCCAAAACACACCCCAAACGAGAGACAAGTTTAAGTGAAATTGGTACCCACTACCCTGCAAGATCAGAACTTTATACCTGAAAACCTTAAAAGGATTTCTGTTAGTCAAGGATTGGGGAAGCATGGTAGTGTTGTTGAGGGAAAGGGTGGATGTGCTTCAAGGATGAATTGATTGGTGACACAAAGGGACAAATCTTTCACACCCCGGTGCAGTAAATAGTGACTAGTCAGTTTTCCATCTGCATGGAGGCTATCAAGGCATATTAAGTTGTTGATATTGGGCCACTCAGTGGGTGCCAAACTCAAATAAGCCCCCACCATGTCAATGCTCCATATTCATTTATCAAATCCAGAATCGATGCCGATGTTTGCACAGTAATAGCTTTGATTGGCATGTACGTAAATTTGCATCTTTTACACAATGCTTCCAAGATGCCTGATGGGATGTCTTTCAGAAACTTGGCTTCTATTTATTACAGAAGTTTCTGGGTTTTCGGGATGTGTGTTTAGAAGCACTGTGGATGTGGAAATAGTTAGGGTTTAGAAGGTTCAAGACAAGTACAACTACTATATCTGGTCTGTCGTCAACAGAGGACGTGTGTAGGAAGACACAAAAATGCATTTGCCATGTTTTAAGTTGGCTGTTGAGACTGATGCTTTTGTGGCAATCTCAGTTGGATTGGGTTGAGGTAGAGAAGGGAGGTCGCTATGGTGATAGAAGATTCTTTTAGGAAGCACTCTGTGTTTCTTATCCATTTTTTGTTTTTCTAAAATTTTTCTCTTAATCCGGTCTGTCTCTTTCGCTGTGTGTTGTTATTCCACATGACAGTCATGCGTGCCACTATCAATTTAGAGGGAAGTCTAACGGAAGGATCTATTTACTCTTTCCATAAGTTTTAAATGAGTTAGTGCAATTGTGTCAAGGTTCAGGGAGTCTTAGAGCATTGATGTATTCTATTGTGAGGGGATGTTTAGGGAATGAGATGAGAATGTTGTGAATAGTAGTAAGATGGTTTGTAAATAGTAGTGAGATAGTTTGAGTTGAGTATTTTTTGGATTTTGGGAAATGAGAGACAAAAAGTTGAATAAAAAAATTTTAGAGTTAAAATATTGTTAGAATATAATTTTTTAACATTATTTTTGTTTTAGGAATTTGAAAAAGTTTGGGAAAGTTGTAATTATTAGTTTGAAAGTTTGTGTTTTAGTGATGTTTGGGTATGAGACGGGATGAGATGAGAATTTTGGAATGTAAACTTTTTACAAACATCCCTTGAGTCTCATCTTACACACATATATTGGTTGCAATTTACCTCAAATGGAACCGTGGACCTATGAATATGACATTTGATTTTAGTAGAAAGTTTTTAGCACTGACCAAAATAGTTATATTACTTGAAAAGTCCCTTTCAATATGTGCTTTTAAGATGTAAGACATTTGAATACGTTTGTTTTTTATGGCAAGAGTTCTTATTGATTACTGATTTAATCCTTTCTGATGTTATGTGACACCATTTCCATTGTTGAGTTTGCAGCTTATTTCTTGGAGGCTTATCGTCCGGTGAGGAAGGGAGATTTATTCCTTGTAAGAGGAGGTATGAGAAGTGTGGAGTTCAAGGTCATTGAAACTGACCCAGGGGAGTATTGTGTGGTTGCCCCCGACACCGAAATCTTCTGTGAGGGGGAACCTGTCAGAAGGGAGGATGAGGATAGGTTGGATGAAATTGGTTATGATGATGTGGGCGGTGTTCGGAAGCAGATGGCTCAGATTCGTGAGTTAGTGGAGCTGCCACTAAGGCATCCTCAGCTTTTTAAATCAATTGGTGTGAAGCCACCTAAGGGAATTTTGCTTTATGGACCCCCGGGATCTGGAAAAACATTAATAGCAAGGGCTGTTGCTAATGAAACAGGGGTGTTCTTTTTCTGTATTAATGGGCCGGAGATAATGTCCAAATTGGCTGGAGAGAGTGAGAGCAATCTCCGGAAGGCATTTGAAGAAGCGGAGAAGAATGCTCCATCAATTATTTTCATTGATGAGCTTGATTCTATTGCTCCTAAGAGGGAGAAGACACATGGTGAAGTTGAAAGGCGAATTGTTTCACAACTGTTGACTCTTATGGATGGACTGAAATCTCGGGCTCATGTTATTGTTATGGGGGCTACAAATCGTCCAAACAGCATTGATCCGGCTTTGAGAAGGTTTGGTCGGTTTGATAGGGAAATAGACATTGGTGTTCCTGATGAAGTTGGGCGTCTTGAAGTTCTTCGTATCCATACCAAGAACATGAAGCTCTCTGATGATGTAAGTTAGCCTATTTTGACCTTGTTGTTCAGTGTATGATATATATTAGAGCTGGAACAGATTCTTGTGGATTTGGATCCAATTGTGGACTCAAAATTCTGTGATGGCACATGACCTGCAATATGAACCCAGCATTTGCTAGAACTTTTAGTAAACTAATTGTCTACCTGTGAAATTAAGGTATAATAGTTATTACATGAGTAAGTCAAAAGAGTAAATAACCAAAAGTCAATAACTACAATAAGATTGATGGTGGGAAAGCCAAAGATTTAAGTAATGGGAAATCAATATCCAGTATAAGATGAAAAGTCTTTTTTTTTTCTCTCTCTCTCCATTGAATTAGTAGCCATAAATAGTAGCAAACATTTCATCTAGAGAGCTTTTTATTTATTTATTTTTTTTTTCAAAAAAAATCTTCATGTCGATAATTGAGTGAGTTTATTGTAGTAATAAAGACAATAGAATAGAGGGCTTTTTAGCATTTTAAGGGTTGTGATAGGCTACTAAAATAAAATGAAATGATGAGGTGGCTTATTACAATACAAAGAGGATTCTCCAGAATTATATAGGTAATAGATTTTATATCTCATGTTCTATTATTAGATGCCTAACTTTATTACCATAGAGCTGGTAGTAAATTCTGTTCATCCTACAGGTTGACTTGGAAAAAATTTCAAAAAATACCCATGGGTATGTTGGTGCTGATCTTGCAGCTCTCTGTACTGAAGCTGCACTGCAGTGCATTAGAGAGAAGATGGATGTGATTGACTTGGAAGATGAATCTATTGATGCTGAGATACTTAACAGCATGGCCGTTACCAATGAGCACTTCCACACTGCTCTTGGAACAAGCAACCCATCTGCTCTGCGTGAAACTGTGAGTTTTTTTTTTATGAAATCTTTCTTTAGGTTTCTTTACTCGTTGTATAGATGCTTAAAATGAGGTAAGTTTTCGATTGATTAATGTTTAAACAGGTTGTTGAAGTGCCTAATGTCAGCTGGGAGGACATTGGAGGCCTTGAGAATGTTAAGCGGGAGCTTCAAGAGGTAAGTCTTTCTTCTAGATTGGATTTCGGTTTATTTCTTGTTATTCTTTTACTATTGAATATCTGTAAACTTGTTTTGCCTTCTCTCTGTGACAGACTGTTCAGTATCCTGTGGAGCACCCAGAGAAGTTCGAGAAATTTGGAATGTCACCTTCAAAAGGGGTACTTTTCTATGGTCCCCCAGGATGTGGGAAAACTCTCTTGGCCAAGGCAATTGCAAATGAATGTCAAGCAAACTTCATCAGTGTTAAGGGCCCTGAACTGCTGACAATGTGGTTTGGTGAGAGTGAAGCCAATGTTCGAGAAATTTTTGACAAAGCTCGACAATCTGCGCCATGTGTGCTTTTCTTTGATGAGCTTGACTCTATTGCTACTCAGGTTGTTCCTTGTTTGAATCTAGGCTTTTTTAAGTTTTAGTACGTAATATTCTCCCAGCTTTAGAAAGGGAATTGTTTGACTCCAAGAATTGTCTTTTGGAACTCTTCATGGTAGACTCTACACAGAATGCATGGGTACTAATTTACAGATAAAAGTGGATGAAAGATTTGGCTCTTAATTGAGTAATGATTGATATTTTGTATGGATTACATAATTAAATCCTGCTTTGCATACTATCCCGTCTGATTGATTTGTTTCTTGGTTTAGATTTAATTTTATAATCATTGATGCAGAGAGGAAACAGCGTTGGGGATGCAGGTGGTGCTGCTGATCGAGTTCTGAACCAACTCCTTACTGAGATGGATGGCATGTCTGCAAAAAAGACTGTCTTCATAATTGGAGCCACCAACAGGCCTGACATAATTGATCCTGCACTTCTGAGGCCAGGTCGTCTCGACCAATTAATTTATATTCCTCTTCCTGATGAGGATTCGCGCCATCAAATTTTTAAATCGTGCTTGAGAAAATCACCTGTCTCAAAAGATGTTGATTTGATAGCACTGGCCAAGTACACTCAAGGTTTCAGTGGGGCTGACATTACAGAGATATGCCAGCGGGCATGCAAGTATGCTATAAGAGAGAACATTGAAAAGGTATTCTGTGTTATCTGTTTGCTTATTTGGCCTTTCCATACTCCTCTTGGAAAACCATAATCCATTGCAATTCTGCATTTTCATTCCCCCACCTTGTCTTTGGAGGAATGCATTATAATTGTAATGTCTTTTTTTTATTATTATTATTTGATGACGGGGGAATCACCTCACAGCAGAGCCCTTAGGACTCATCCATGGGACCTAAACTTTCGGAGATACTGGCACAGCAACCCACCGCTATGACCTCTCACTTATATCACAGTTTGATCTCAGGAGAAGTCGAACTTGTGACATGGGGCACATGCACACAATTTCGCCCTTAGCACATGGGCTACCCATGGGTGGGGAAATACAAACAAATGAACACAATGATGTTGATGGTTAAGTACTATACTTCTCCGCCTTTCCTGGGGTTGGTGGTTTAAATTGTATTTTGATGGCCTTTTTTCTTTTCTTTTATTGGGCTGGGGAAGGTAGGGATTGTGGATTGGGAACATAAAGGAGTGAAAAAATGTTCTCATGAAAAAGATGGAAAATATGAAAGGAATCTGTTTAAACAGTGGGCGGTGCCATAATTACATCCCAGAGATTGCTTGACATGAGTTTGAACATATTCAAATGTGATATTATTGCAGGATATTGAGAGGGAGAGAAGGGGAACGGAGAATCCTACGGCTATGGACGAGGATGTGGATGATGAGGTGGCAGAGATCAAAGCTGCTCATTTTGAGGAGTCCATGAAGTATGCCCGGAGGAGTGTTAGCGATGCTGATATACGCAAATACCAGGCGTTTGCTCAGACCTTGCAGCAGTCTAGAGGTTTTGGAACTGAATTCAGGTTCTCTGAGACCCGAACCGGGGCATCTGGATCCGATCCATTCGAAACGTCTGCTGCCGGAGCTGATGAAGATGATTTGTATAGCTAGGTTCTGTGTTTATCAAAATCCTCAGAGACGCCTCTTTACCTTAATGCATGCTTTGACTCGGTTACTGTTTTAACCTTGAATTTTCTGCCTCAAGTATGTAGGGTCACCGGGTTAAACATCTGACTTCCAGTGTTTCCTCGTTGTGTATGGATAATAACTTCTAACTGGAAAAACAAAAGAAATTTAATGGTGTTATGAATGGAGACGAGTATTTCTCGGTAGTTCTAATGTGGCTACGTAATTTCTTGTATGGTACGGTATATAGTTTGATGGACAAACCAAGGCGAAGCCCAACTTTTTTTATATGCTTCATGAATTGATCGAATAGCCCATGAGGGTTGGCCGTTGTCCAGTCTGGGTTATCTTACCCGCCAGACGTAGTTTAGGTTATATTTCAGATAATTTAAAATTAATAATAAAAAAGTAATAATAAATTATTAAATAATAGTATAAAATAATGAAAAATATATTAAAAATAATGATAAAATAATGAATAGTAATCTCATAACACTACTATTCAAAAGGACTAGTGTTATACTTTAGAAATTTTTAAAAATAGTTTCACTTTTGCTTTTAACAATTTCAATCATTTTTATGAGTTTTTTTAAAAAATTTTGTTCATATTCTTTTTTTAAAATATTATGTTTTGTAAAATTATTTTTAAATGTTTTTCTTTTTCTATTATTTTTATATATTTTTTATTTCAATTTTGTTGATTTTTAAATTTTAACATATCTACTTTTCTTCTAATTTTTTAATATTTATGTTGATGTTAGATCCAACACTTTTGTTTATTAAATTATCAAACTATAGAAAATGAAAATGTAGTATGTTAGATTCTCATTCCACTCATATCCCACCGTAATTGATGTTATATTTTTCATCAATATTTGAATTTGTTTATTTAAAGAATAAGAGCAATCTAATAACTGATAGCAACGTCGAATGAACATAATATGATGGAACTGGATTGAGTGAACAATAAAAATATGTGAACAAATATAAGTAATTAGAAAGTTGTTTTTAGTGGATACCTTCTTTGCCTCAGTGTGTACTCACTACTAAAGTGTTCCACTTTTCTATAGTTATAACACTTCAATTTAGACTTATTCTTGCCAGCACGCTTGCCTCTACGATACTTTGCTATTTTTCCATTCATTGGCCCAAGACTACTTGTCACTCTAGCAAATCTCTCATGTTGTTTGGGTTTAGGCCCGAATACCTTGCGCTTCCTAACTTAGGAAACATGAAGAGTATTATAGCTCCAAATGGCAAGATATATTAGCAAAAGTTTTAATATTCTTATTGTATGTCAAAACAAGCTTCATTTGCCCTTATGTTGACTCAAGCAAATATCACATCACAGCAATAATTTGTTGTTCATTAGTGAGATTATTACCAACAACCTTTAAATCATGAATCAAGGCAGACATTGACCTCAAATGCTCAGTCATGGAATGTTTAGGGTCTATAACATATTGTTTAAACTTCAAAGTGAGAGCATGAAGTCTAATAGCTGGTGTCCCTATAGGCAATTTTTAGTTTGTTCCACATATGGGTAGTTCTCAAACTCCCCAATAAGATCATTATGCATGCTGCTAAGTATAGTAAAGTATGCACATCGATATTTCTTTGTCCAAATCTAATAGACCTCTATATTACGATGATGTTGGGAAGTATTCCCTTCCTCAGGTTGTATCATAAAGTTAGACAGATTTTCTAAGACTTCTTATTCATTAAGCAAATATTGGATTTTCCTATACCACTTGTCATAGTTTGTCCCATCCAAATTCTCTCCTTTAGTAAGGTCAGCAATTACATTCTTAGTAACCATTATCATTATATTCATTGCGCAAGATTGACATGACTACATATTTAATTTCATTCCAAAATCTAACTAAACTATGGAATTCCTTTTCATATAGTGAGCTAAAAAATTCACAAAAAGCTAGTAATCATCTCCCACTATATAAGTCAAAATATCATATCTAATTAGTTTTTAATAAAATTTATAGATGAGTCTTAAAAAAACTCATAATTTATGCACATAATTCATTCATCAAATATGAAAGATTTATAATTATTGCGCTAAACACATTATGCATAGGTTCCACTTGAAGCCTTATTGACAATTTGGTATATCAAGTTAAGGTGATTTTAAAGTATATCGATAGACGTGAAACACATTTATTTACATAAATAAAATAACATTTCCAATATTATATTTCTTAAGAAAATCTTACTACAAATCTTCTAGAAAAATAATAAATAAATAAGAATGCATGTTATCGATATACTTATAAGTTACACCTTATCCCTTCAGATGAAATTAAATACATACATTACACATAAGCAAACCAAGTTACTAATGTCAACTCTATTAATTTTAATTAAAAATAATAATGAACTCAAATATCCAATCATAAATATATCTATGATGGTTCAATGGATAGAACCCACATTCTTAACTAATAAGAAGAGTTTAATAGGTCATCAAATCTAAGGACACATATTTAATATAGACATGCATTTAATAATAATAATTTAATACATGCATCCACAAATAATCTGTATAATGTTCATGTAACATAGAAAAATTGGACTCGAGGAAGTATAACAAATGTCCCAAAAATAATTTTTTATAAGAATCATTTTTCAAAGTATTTTTACTAGAAATTATTTAAAAAAAAACATTTTCAATTCGCAGCTTTAATAAAAAAAATATGCATGATTTTTGTAGACTCACCCAAGTGTACCCGTGCCACACATTAAGACAACAGCCATTGCAAACCTCTGCATGGGCCCCCGCGCACCACCTGCGAGTATGGGCTTCGTTTTTGGCTCAAGAGGTTGTCTTGCCTCTGCTATACTTGCCATGATAGAGATTGTATTTCACCCCCATTGTTCTCAATGTTTTCCGATATCCAAACACAAAGTTCAATCATCTTAATATATATTTGTGTATATAACATGATTAAAACGCATTAATAGTTCAAGGATGGAGTGCATTCTAGATGGCCGAGAATGACACTGGTAAAAAAGTTACCATTCTTCCTTAACCCAAAAATCTTTTTATTTTGGGATTTGACCACCGATTTTCAATTGGTCATAATTTATTCATATGTTTCAAATTAAAACTTATGAAGCCAACTTTCTAACCATATAAGATTTATTTCTAGAAAAATAACATTTGGTTAGTTAAAAGTTGGCTCAAAATCACGATCTGAACATGAACTTTAAAATTAGGGTTTTAGATTTCTTCTTCTACATGCAACGGAATTTCACCAAATTTAATGGACATGTTTCTGACATTATAAGAAATGTTTTTATGTAGAGAATTTAACCTTAAACATGTCATACCATAGCCTTTAATGAAAAATGTGAAACAGAAACAGTCATGGCATATCATCAATTACATGCTTTAAAGCCGTTTCGAAACATCAATACAACATGTAATCATGTTCATAGAGGCAAAAACACGTAGCATAGACTTTGATACCAATATTAAATACGGTTGATTTGAATTACCTCAAGGATCGAAATTCACACAAACCTTTTACGTTGCTAACTTTGGTGTAATTGCACCTTTTACGTTGTTGAGGATGCTACTAGAATCTCCTAAATAATTTCACATTTCAAAATCAAGAATTGGTCAAGATGGTTGCTCTAGGAAATTGTAGAGAGAGAGGCGAGACTTTTTTTGTATGTTCACTTTTTCACTCTTATTCTTTTAATATACGTAAAACTTCAATTTAAAGAGTTTTCTCATTAGGTGGTTAATTAATTTTTCTGAAATTAAGTAGTAGTAGTAGTAGTGGGAAATTAACTAACTCCTAGTGGTGAAGAGTTAATTAATAACTTTCTCATCCATGTGGACACAACATGGGTCATTGGGTACATACCCACTACTAACATTAATCAATAACAAGATGTTTGGCTAAAGCAAAGTCCTTACAATATATAGAACCATCTTGATCTCAAGAGTGATTGACCATAAGATTAGAGCTCACATGACTTGATAATTATCAAGTATTCTTAGAATATAAATGATGTGATACTCCTATCTTATCATAATATGTTACGTAATTAACATTCTTATAAAGTATCAATCTTAATCAACCTAATATCATATTATATAATGAGAATATTAGGCATAATTATTTTGGAACTATCTAATAATTAATCTCTTATAACCTACAAGCGTGCAACATAATTAGTGGCCAACTTCCATTAAAGGGATATAAATTGAAAACATATCTTCGTAATTTAATTCATTAATAAGACTAAATTGCTGCAAAACCCAGATAACCATACTTGCTACTATTTCCCTCCTCGGATAGCTTGAGGTGATCTTCACGAGAATGAATAATTCTATTTAACATCTCACACATCACACATATCTTTTTTCAATTTTTTTTTCTTTTTTTCATAATAAGTATATGGTGTATAGATGATGAGTAGAACAACTCAATTAATTTAATAAAAATAAAATAATATTTTTTAAAAAATATAAAAGAAAAATAAAATTTGCCTATGCGGTAATTGCAATTGGAAAAGAACCAAAATTTGAAGCATCGTTAAATTGATCCTATTTTATGTAGGGGTGTACAGAAAACCGAGTGACCGACCTAAACCGACCGAAACCGACCTCAGGACACCGAACTGGCCGGAACGGGCGAAGAACTGATCGGCGGTCGAGAGAAAATAGTATGAACCGACGTCGGTCGGTTCGGCGTACGGTTTGGCTCTGCAGAAACCGAAAAACCGGCCAACCGATACTTAACATTTTTTTTCCTTTTTATATAAATAAAACGACGCCGTTTCACTTAAGTGAGTGAAACGGCGCCGTTATTTTATCTATTTGAGTCAAAGAAATGAAGTAAACGGCGTCGTTTGGCCTAAAGCCAAACGATGCCGTTTTGTATTAGGGCAAAAGTGCCCCTTTGCCCTCTCGGCTCTCATTCTTCCAGCACCCCAACATTTCAATCCAGACTCCACTCCACGCCGTCTGACCTCTCCCTCTCTCCCGATTCTTGATCCGAAGGCTCTCAGTTCTCCAGCAATCCACCACGCCGTCTTCCCCTCTCGGCAGTCCACCGCGCCGTCTTCTCCTCTCGGCTCTCTCCCACGCCGTCTCCTCTCGGCTCTCGGTTCTCGAAGCCTCCGGTCCTCCGTTCGGGTACCCACTACCCATCTTCCCTTCCTCAGCTCGACGCCGGCGCCCAAAACAGGGTCCAAAACAATGGCCCAAACCGGTGAACCGATCGTGAACCGACTGGAATCGGTTCCGGCCGGTTCCATCCCCTTATACGGTCGGTAGTCAGTCGGCAAATGTAGGAAATTTGGGTGGTCGGTCGGCGATCGGTTCGGCGCAGAACCGAACTGCAGAGGTCGGTTTTCAGGCCTAATTTTATGTGCACTAAGTGCATGTTTGGGATTGTAGTGAAAAATATAACTTATAATTTTAAGACTTATAACTTATAACTGAAGTATTAAGTTCTACCATTAAAAAATTATTTATTATTTGTTAACCATATCTTTAAAGCACTTTCAAACATGTTACATTTATTTAGAAAAAATTAATAATATACTTTATGAGGTAAAAATGATGATTATTTGAATTTTCAAAAATTATGATCATATTCTTGAAAATTGTAATTATTTTAAAGTTGTATGAATATTTTCATCTATTAATTGATAATTTTTTTAAAATTCAAATTACGTTTCGTATTATTTAAAAAAGCATGTTTGAGGAAAAGCACCAAAATTATTCTCAAACGTACTTTTTAATTTATTTGAAATTAACAGTACTTTAATATGTAACATCTAAATAATTTAATTTTTTTAATAAAAAATATTTAATACTATTTAAATATTTTTTAAAATTTCTACCGTCATCTCAAATAGATTTTTAAGTGGTAAATAGGGCCCACACCAGCAATGATGCTACGGGCTTCAATTTTAAGAGGCCCAAAGCTGCTTTTAAGCCACCAAGTCCAATTTCCCATTTCCCAATCTCCCAATTACCAGCAGCCAAACACCACCGCAGAAATATTTCTTGCCAAACAAGTCGGTCCCCCGAATTTTACTATATAAACCCGATTACTCTGTTCTCAAAGCTATCTTCGCCTCGTCTCACAATTTTCCGATCCTAAAAAACTCTCAAATTATGGCTAACGAACCCGAATCCTCTGACTTGTAAGTCAACTCCTCCCGTCATAATTGTAGGAAATTTTAGCGCCGATATGCAGAAATTTAATAGTTTTATTTTTTTTACTGGATGGTGATTTCAGGAAATCAGGGAAGAAGGACTTCTCGACGGCGATTCTGGAGCGGAAAAAGTCGCCAAACCGGCTAGTCGTTGACGAGGCGATCAACGATGACAACTCGGTAGTGGCGTTGCACCCAGAGACCATGGAGAAGCTCCAGCTCTTTCGCGGGGATACGATTCTCATCAAGGTAATAGATTATTAGGTTTATTGTTTTGGTTGGAGAGGGGTTGATTGGATTCCTGAAATGAGTTTGTGTTAAGCTTTTGAGTGGCCTTAGGCACAATCAAGGGATATCACGTGGCATGCAAACTTATCGTAACAGGTTTCCTCCCCAATTTGTACTTATCAGAAAAACATTATATGAATTATTGGTGTCGTGCTTGTTTGTGTGAAAGTTAGAGGCTTTGAGGGGTTTGTTTCATTGTTTTGTGTGAAATAGCCATGATGTTGGTTGTGGGGTTTTATTTATTTATTTTGGCTATAATGGAGCTTTATCTTGGGTACACAATCATTGGATATTGTTTTGTGCTTTTGTGCTTCAAAGAGTTTGGTGAAACAGCTTGGGGGTTGAGTTGTGCTTTGAGGATCTGACTAGCTCAGTATCTTAATGTTTGTTCTCTGCTCTGGTTAACTCTTTTTTCTTCCACTTTTTTGCAATACCATGAATAATTTAGGGGGATTGAGCGTTTACGATCTTTAATGACTTATATATTCTTTTTTTTCTTCCCTCCTTGACCAATTAGTGGAGTTCATGATTACTCGCAATATTTGTGCAAGCCAATGGATGTTCCCTATATGGTATTTATTAGCTTGAATGCCATGGAATTAGGGTAGTTCAGTTCCGGTACCAATTCCAGGTCCCCGGTCAGGTTGCTCTGTACTTCAATTGATCTACATGACTAATTGATCCTCTTGGCCCTCAGGTAAAAAAAAAAAAAAGCGTTATGGTCCTCAAATTTCTTCCAGAGTTTTGAGTTTCAAATTAAATCCCAGTTTGCACAACCAAGTCTGCTCTTCTCAAATTTCGAAATGGTCTCTGGGAAAGGGCCTTGTCATGAAAATTATTCTTGAATTAAGCCGAGTGCCTTGAAATGATATAGCTTGTATAGGAAGTTTTCTAATCTAGTTCCGTGGGAATATCGTTTTTTGTTCTGTATTTTTTGCAGTTATGGTGATGCCTTTGTCTTTATAAGCTTTTTCTGTACGATGAAGATTGTTTGAATTTGCAACAAATTAGTAGGATATCACAGAAAATAGTTGGAGTTTGGATGTGATTAATGAACAAAAACCTGGTTTTTGAAGTCATTGTATTTCTGTGCGGTTGTTGCTCTTGTTTGTTTCATAAAATTTATAAATGCAGTGGTAGAGTATTTTGTTCATTATGTCTTTTTTTCTAAAAAAAATTATATTTGCAAACTGGATGGCAGGGCAAGAAACGTAAGGATACAATCTGCATTGCTCTTGCTGATGACACGTGTGAGGTTCCAAAGATTAGAATGAACAAGGTTGTTAGATCAAATCTGAGGGTTCGGCTTGGAGATGTAGTATCTGTGCACCAGTGCCCTGATGTGAAGTATGGGAAACGTGTCCACATACTGCCGATTGATGATTCTATTGAAGGGGTTACTGGTAGTCTGTTTGATGCATACCTGAAACGTAAGTGTTTTAACCATGAATGTGGATACTTTCTTCTTTTATGTGTTTGTATTAGATGAGAAATGAATTTATCATTCAAAATGCTAATGCAATGTGTACTAGAAATTCATCTAGCAAGAAAGAGAGAGATTAAAAAAAAAAAAAAATCATGTTTTGATGCATTTTCCAATGCTTAAGTTCCTTCATTTCAAGCGGAAGGTTTTTATGTTTCTTTTCTCCCTCCCCTTGAGGCATTACTTTTTCAAACTGTTTGTTATTTTAAGCTATAGATTGCAGGAAAGTAAACATTTGCCTTCATTCAAGGTCATTACTCCCACCCTCACTTTGTTATGTCCTCCAAATTAGCACAGTTCTGGTATGTTGCATACAGGATCCCTTCATTGGCTATCTTTCACCCTGGTGCATTGTCCCAATATTTGGGAATTAAAATATTTGAGGTATCCAGAACACTATTTTCTTCTTCTGAAAGACAGTTTCATCGATGAAGTTGTTATCAGAGTAATTCTTGGTCTGGATGAACTCCAACATCCATTAATTGGGGACTTAGTATTCTTAGCCATGAGATAAGGATTCTTTCTCTTTTTTAGTTAATAAAGAGTAAGTGGTCTGGACTCTTTCTAGTTGGTGGTGAATTGAGATTTACATGTAAACTGTCACCTTTGTTTGAAATTATGAATTAGTTTTTATATCTTGGTTTTGTGAATTCATTAAATATATCCTCCTTGTGAGATTAGTGGCTCCTCTCTTTCTCCTATTCTATTTGGATAAGGGGTTCAACTGGGAGCATATGTTTTTTTATTTAATTTGTTTTTTGATGAGTTAACTGAGCCTTTTGTTAGCCTTCATTTTCCATGTGATTGTGATGGGCTTCCAAAGGACATGGTTTACCATTACCATCTCTAACATCTTAGCGAACACCATCCAAAATGAGAGACAAGAAAAAGGAAAAATGTTTTAACTGAAATTGGTACCTACGACCCTGAAAGATCAGAACTTTATACCTGAAAACCTATAAAGGATTTCTGTTAGGTCAAGGATTGGGGGAGCACGGTAGCATCGTTGAGGGAATGAGTGGATGTGCTTTAGGGATGAATTGGTTGGTGAAGCAAAGGGACAAATCTCTGCCTTCGGGTGCAGTAAAAAGCAACTTGTCAATTATCCATCCCCATGGAGGCTATCAAGATATATCAAGTTGTTGATATCGGGCCACTTGTCTCAAGCCCCTTGCATCATGGATGTGGAAATAGTTAGGGTTTAGAAGGTTCAAGACAAGTACAGCTACTACTATATCTGGCATCTCAGTTGGATTGGGTTGTGGTAGAGAAGGGATGTTGATATGGTGATAGAAGATTCTTTTAGGAAGCTCTCTTCTTGTGTTTCTTATCCTTTTTTTGTTTTTCTAAAAATTTTCTCTTAATCTGGTCTGTCTCTTTTGCTGTTTGTTGTTATTCCACGTGACTGTCATTCATGCCACTATCAATTTAGAGGGAAGTCTAAAAGAAGGATCTAATTACTCTTTCCATAAGTTCTAAACGAGTTAGTGCAATTGTGTCAAGGTTCAGGGAGATTTTGAGCATTGATTTATTCTACTGTGAGTCTCATCTTGCATGCATATATTGGTTGTAATTTACCTCAAATGGAACCGTGGACCTATGAATATGACATTTGGTTTTAGCAGAAAATTTTGAACACTGACCAAAATAGGTATATTACTTGAAAATTCCCCTTTAAAAGTGCTTTTAGTATGACATTCGAATATGTCTGTTTTTATGGCAAGATTTCTTATTGAATCACTGGTTTAATCCTTTCTCATGTTATGCGACACCATTTCCATTGTTGAGTTTGCAGCTTATTTCTTGGAGGCTTATCGTCCTGTTAGGAAGGGAGATTTATTCCTTGTCAGAGGAGGTATGAGAAGTGTGGAGTTCAAGGTCATTGAAACTGACCCAGGGGAGTATTGTGTGGTTTCCCCAGACACCGAAATCTTCTGTGAGGGGGAACCGGTCAGAAGGGAGGATGAGGATAGGTTGGATGAAGTTGGTTATGATGATGTGGGTGGTGTTCGGAAACAGATGGCTCAGATTCGTGAGTTAGTGGAGCTGCCACTAAGGCATCCTCAGCTTTTCAAATCAATTGGTGTGAAGCCACCCAAAGGAATTTTGCTTTATGGACCCCCGGGATCTGGAAAAACATTAATAGCAAGGGCTGTTGCTAATGAGACTGGGGCGTTCTTTTTCTGTATTAATGGGCCGGAGATAATGTCCAAATTGGCTGGAGAGAGTGAGAGCAATCTCCGGAAGGCATTTGAAGAAGCTGAGAAGAATGCTCCATCTATTATTTTCATCGATGAGCTTGATTCTATTGCTCCTAAGAGGGAGAAGACACATGGTGAAGTTGAAAGGCGAATTGTTTCACAACTGTTGACTCTTATGGATGGACTGAAATCTCGGGCTCATGTTATAGTTATTGGGGCTACAAATCGTCCAAACAGCATTGACCCAGCTTTGAGAAGGTTTGGTCGGTTTGATAGGGAAATAGACATTGGTGTTCCTGATGAAGTTGGGCGTCTTGAAGTTCTTCGTATCCATACCAAGAACATGAAGCTCTCTGATGATGTAAGTTCACCTATTTTGACCTTGTTGTCCAGTGTATGTTATATATTGGAGCTGCAACAGATTCTTGTGGATTTGGATCCAGTTGTGGACTCGAAATACCATGATGGCACATTACCTGCAATATGAACTCAGCATTTGCTTGAACTTTTAGTAAACTAATTGTCAACCCGTGCAATTAAAATTTAATAGTTATTACATGAGGAAGTCAAAAGAATAAATAACAAAAGGTCAATAACTACAATAAGATTAATGGGAAATCAATATCTAGTATAAGATGAAAAGTCTTTTTACCCCTCTCCATTGAATTAGTTGTCATAAATGGTAGCAAACATTTCATCTTCAGAGCTATTTCTTTTTAAAAAAATCTTCATGTCAATAATTGAGTGAGTTATTGTAGTAATAAAGACAATTCTTTAGAAGGCTTTTTTAGCATGTGAAGGGTTGTGATAGGTTACTAAAATAAAATGAAATGATGAGGTGGCTGATTGGATTACAAAGAGGATACTCCAGAAATTATATAGGTAATAGAATTTATATCTCATGTTCTGTTAATAGATGCCTAACTTTATTACCATAGAGCTGGTAGTAAATTCTGCTCACCCTACAGGTTGACTTGGAAAGAATTTCGAAAGATACCCATGGGTATGTTGGTGCTGATCTTGCAGCTCTCTGTACTGAAGCCGCACTGCAGTGCATTAGAGAGAAGATGGATGTGATTGACTTGGAAGATGAATCTATTGATGCTGAGATACTTAACAGCATGGCCGTTACCAATGAGCACTTCCACACTGCTCTTGGAACAAGCAACCCATCTGCTCTGCGTGAAACTGTGAGTTTGTTTTGATGAAATCTTTCGCTAGGTTTCTTTACTCTTGTTGTATAGATGCTTAAATTTTAGGGTAAATTTTTCGATTGATTAATGTTTGAACAGGTTGTTGAAGTGCCTAATGTCAGCTGGGAGGACATTGGAGGCCTTGAGAATGTTAAGCGGGAGCTTCAAGAGGTAAGTCTTTCTTCTAGATTGGATTTCGGTTTATTTCTTGTTATTCTTTTACCATTGAATATCTGTAAACTTGTTTTGCCTTCTCTCTGTGACAGACTGTTCAGTATCCTGTGGAGCACCCAGAGAAGTTCGAGAAATTCGGAATGTCACCTTCAAAAGGGGTACTTTTCTATGGTCCCCCAGGATGTGGGAAAACTCTCTTGGCCAAGGCAATTGCAAATGAATGTCAAGCAAACTTCATCAGTATTAAGGGCCCTGAACTGCTGACAATGTGGTTTGGTGAGAGTGAAGCCAATGTTCGAGAAATTTTTGACAAGGCTCGACAATCTGCACCATGTGTGCTTTTCTTTGATGAGCTCGACTCGATTGCTACTCAGGTTGTTTCATGTTTGAATCTAGGCTTTTAAGTTTTAGTACGTAATATTCTCCCAGCTTTAAAAAAGGAATTGTTTGACTCCAATGAATTGTCTTTTGTAACTTTGCATTGTAGACTCTACACAGAATGCATGGGTACTTATTTACAGATAAAAGTAGATGAAAGCTTTGGCTCTTAATTGAGTGATGGTTGATATTTTGTATGGGTTACATAATTAAATCCTGCTTTGCATATTATCCTGTCTGATTGATTTGTTGGTCTTGGTTTAGATTTAATTTTATAATCATTATTGTTGCAGAGAGGAAGCAGCGTTGGGGATGCAGGTGGTGCTGCTGATCGAGTTCTGAACCAACTCCTGACTGAGATGGATGGCATGTCTGCAAAAAAGACTGTCTTCATAATTGGAGCCACCAACAGGCCTGACATAATTGATCCTGCACTTCTGAGGCCAGGTCGTCTCGACCAATTAATTTATATTCCTCTTCCTGATGAGGATTCGCGCCATCAAATTTTTAAATCGTGCTTGAGAAAATCACCTGTCTCAAAAGATGTTGATTTGATAGCACTGGCCAAGTACACTCAAGGTTTCAGTGGGGCTGACATTACAGAGATATGCCAGCGGGCATGCAAGTATGCTATAAGAGAGAACATAGAAAAGGTAATCTTTTTCACATGTTCCTTGATTTTGCATCCCATTATCAATTTTTGAAAGGTCTGGAAAATGTGTTGCCTTGTATGTTCCTCTTGGAAAACTGTACTCCATTGCCATTCAGCATCTTCATTCTTTCACCTTGTCCTCAAATTGTCATTTCTTCTATAGCTTTGGAGGAATGCATTTATAATTGTAATGTATATTGTTTCTCCTGTAGCTTTGGATTTGGTCTAGATTGGATAAGTTTCTAATTTCTTTCTCTTGGGCTTTGTTCATGATTTCCTTGTATCTATTTCTGCTCCCTAGCTAGGCGTTTTCTCTTGTATACATCTAGTGTACCTTTTTTAAACATTTAAAAAAGAAAAGAAAAGAAAATGCACTGGGGGCACTTTTGGGGGCCCATTTGGAGGGCAACCAAGGATTATCCTAACAAATGAGAAAGGAATCTTTTTAAATTTTAAACAGTGGGGTAGATTTCTTTGCATGCTGGCATGGTATTGTGGGGAGAAGTAACAGCACTGCAGTGTTGAAAATGATCCCCTTGTGCTTGCTTTGGTGTTTATGGTTGGAGAGGAATGAGAGGTGCTTTGAAAATAGCGAACGTTCTTTATGGGAACTTGGGGTGAAGAATCTTGTAAGGAATGGGAATGATTGTAATGTTTTGCTTTAGTTCTATTCTGTTTTAGCTTGTAAGTAGGTGTTCTCATTTGTATACATTCTGTGTACTTAAGCTATGCCTATTTACTTGAAATAAATTTTTTTTATTAATTATTAAAAAAAAAAAAAACATTTGGGGTGCAATAATTTTTACACATATAGCTTGACACGAGTTTTGATGTAATTTGATATTATTGCAGGATATAGAGAGAGAGAGAAGGGGAAGGGAGAATCCTGAGGCTATGGACGAGGATGGGGAGGATGAGGTGGCAGAGATCAAAGCTGCTCATTTTGAGGAGTCCATGAAGTATGCTCGGAGGAGTGTCAGCGATGCTGATATACGCAAATACCAGGTTTTTGCTCAGACGTTGCAGCAGTCAAGAGGTTTTGGAACTGAATTCAGGTTCTCTGAGACCCAAACCGGGGCCACGGGGGCAGATCCATTCACCACTTCGGCTGGTGGAGCTGATGAAGATGATTTGTATAGCTAGGTTTTATGCTTATCAAATCCTCAGAGACGCCTGTTTGCCTTAAATGCATGCTTCCCTACTGTTACTGTTTTAACTCTGCATTTTTCTGGTTCCAAGCAAGCATGTAGGATCACCGGGCTAAACATCCTGATCAGTTTACAGTTATTCTTCCTCGTTCTTTACGGATAGAACTTTTAAATGAACTTGAAAAAACAAAAGAAATCGAATGGGGTCATGAATGGAGATCACGAGTATGTAGTTCTGACGTGGCTACGTTAATTTCCCGTCAGGTAGGGTATGGTTTGATGGAGGAACCAAGCCCTAAGACCAACTTCTTTCATGTGCTTGGGGCGTGAGATGATAATCTTAGCAGCGTGCATTGCAACTGAATGATGAAAGATCATGGGTATCTCGTACAAAATCTTTGGTTAAACATAATCAAACGTACAATGCAGTCTGGATCTTGGTGGGTAAGTGCCGTGTCAATCTTGTGAATGCCATGATGATGAAAAGCCGCAGGATGCACGGTGCATTTGGGCCCTGAGTAGTGGTGTAAAAAACATTATATACGGGAATTATTGCTCTTTGGACCTGATTATATATAGCAATATTTTTACAAGAGTAATATTATATATAGTTATTTTTATGTATTTTCTGTATATTGTACTGATGTGATTGATAGTATTAATTTTTTTTAATATACAATTAATCGTATCAGTAAAGTGCATAAAAGAATATGTAAAAGTGGCTGTATAGAATTTTTATTTTTACAATTTTTTTATAATTCAATTTACAACCAATTAATAAATATAATAGTCAACCACTTTGTTAATTAATTACATTGAAATTCTATTATTTGAATTTCAAGTTTTTAAGTTTTTCACGATCTCCTTCCATTTAAAATGAGTTTAAAACAGTACTTATTTTGTTTTTTCCGGTTTTCCAGGTCAACGGTACAAGGAGAATGCATGATTCTCTCCATGTCAGAATTTAGTGGCTGGAATTTAAATTCTGGACTTATTTGAGATTCATTGCGAGGTTAGTAATTATTAATTTATTACTAACTTTTGGAGTATGAATACGCGAAGGAAAAATATAGTTACAAGTATAATTGTGCACTAATTTGTGCATCAATGTGATGTGATTGGTTAAAAAGTAGATTTTATTAAAAACAGTATCTATTTAAATTTTAAGTATGAATAAATCAGTATTGGTACATAAATTAGTGTGCAACTGTGTTTGTATATAGCAAAACTCATACGCGAAACTCCTAACCTATGTAGGCCTGTGCACGAAGCCCGATGGGCCGATCAATCCGTGCAATCCAATTAGACTCAATCCGAAAAAGTCGGATAACTGCCCCATCCATATTTCAAAAGTACTTGATGAATTTTCTTAATTTAAAATTAGGCAGTATTATAACCTTAGCTGCGCATCACATGGTTAAATTAATCATGCCTCCTAATTAATGGAAGAGTTTGTTGGTGCTTATTGCAAGCTCATGTACGCAACACAAATACGTTTGGTAGCGGCTGCATAGTTCAAAAATGGCGTGAATGCTTACATTTAGCCAGTAGAAACAGTGAAAAAATAATAATAAAGAAAACAAAAACAAAATAGAAGAAGTAAAAGGAGAAGAACCCACCCTACCTACAGTAACTACGACTATGAATACAATGATCAACCCAAAAAACTATCATCCAAAACTATTGGGTATAGTTACAAGAGGTCGAAGTCTTGTAATTCTCTCAAATATATATATAAAATATCCCGATCGAATTACTCAAATCGTGAGCGCCTTGAAAGCCAGAAGAACGATGCATATATATATATATATATATATGGCAACCTCAATCGATATCTTCACCTCCATTAATTTTTTTTTTTTTTTTTCTTAAATAATCCGGAAACATGCATGCGTCGTCGTTAATGCCTGTTAGAAGAAGCACACCCTGGCGAGACAAGCGGGTGGTAGTTCACGAAGCGGCTCGGAGCAGAGGAATGTCTAAACCCCTTTGGTAAGCAATTCTTCAATCCCTTTCCTCTAAAAACTCGATGCTTGTGATGGAACCGAGGCTTGATGCTTACGTACTTGTGAGCTTCAGAAACAAATGGCCTCACAATCGTGCTCGGAGCGCTAGATGGGATTTGTCGAGCGGCCATGTTCGTGTGTAAAGAAGATAACACAAGGAGGAGGTCACAGAACACCAACACGTAGAATGTTGTCATGGAAGACTGCATTTAGGGTACTTGAGTTGGGGTTTTTGGTTGGTTCGTGGCAGAGTTAGTTCGTGGGTTTGGAGATATTTATAGTACGTAAGAGGGAAAGTTTCAGGGAGGTAGCATGCAGATCGAGAGTTTGAATAGGGAAAGGGAATTAAATGGGCTCGTGAGTAGCTGAAGAAGACAGGTCTGGCACAACTCACTACTAATATAGCAATGAAATAACTTTTGGGGCGTGTGGTGGGTACCCTTTTTGAATGTGGATCACACAAGTGACGATGCCCGTGAGTTTCTGTTATTTCAATCTCCTTATTCAAAATGTCTCTCAAACTACTGTTTGTTCCATACATAGTTGTTTTTATTTATTTATTTACTTTTATTTTTTGTCCATTTCACTTTAAGGTTGTGTGCACTGTGAGTGACTCTGTTAATATAAGTAGATATAGAAAGGATTTGTTAATATACTTTGACCTTTTTATTTATTTATTTATTTTTTTTATTTCGTTCTTCAGAGATCAATTAACGAATATTTATGTTAGCTAGCTACTTGGGCAGATGGTGAACATGCACACACTGATCAATTATGTTGTGTTCAGAACACTTCAACAACGTATAAGCATTATATCGACAAATTTACACTTTGTTAGATTGACAAGTATATACACATGATATAGCAGTCTTCATAGATAGAAGTCACTTTTAATATCTACCCGTAAATCTCTCTCTCTCTCTCTCTCTCTCTCTCTCTCTCTCTCTCTCCACTTTAATAAAAGAAATGATCTTCTATTTAATATATACAGCCAATGGAGTTTTTTAAAACAAGAAACTATAAATAATCATAAGATTTCCTATAAATGCTTGATGCCCTCAACTTCCGAATGTCCTAGCATGCAGATAGGATGTTGCCACGCTTTCTCCTCTCTTTTTTTGACACAAAAAGCAAAATCTCTTCACAGTACCTCTTATATGCGCGCAGTCATATTTTAAAATTATAATTTCAGGGATATTTGGTAGAAAATGGCAAACATGAGTTATGCTTGGGAGGATGCCATGGTTGGTTACAAATTAATGGATTAAACGTGTAATAAATAGCTTATATATATTTTTGTTTGTTTCCCATTTGATTATATAAAATTATATTGTATATAGTGAATATTTTCACCTCGAATCCAATATCTAAAATCAATCCTAATTGTGTTCGTCTTGTTTAATTTGTGATTAATTCCCTAGCACTCTTCACATGCTGTTCCACAGAACATCCATATTGGAATATTGTTGGTCTAGTAACTACTACTGGCCGGCATGGCCAGTTTTTTTGGATACACTTGGAGAGGGATGTTTCGAACACCAGACTTTCATTTTGGAGGTTGGGGGTTATGCCAATTAGGCCATCGGCCTTTGACACTGGCATGACCATTTAAATTTATTGTAGTGTGGATATTCTTGTGATCATAAAGAATATGTATGTATACATACATACATACATATATATATTCATGTTTCATGATGAAAACAATTCCCAAAATAATTTAATTATTAAAATGTTTCATTACAAACACATGATCGATCATTTGAGATCATGTTTAGATCATCTCTCTCTTGTTTTTCCCATGCAGGCAACTGGGATCTTTCCATTGGGCCACCAAGCAAAAGCGTTGCAGAGACAAGGTAACTTATATATCGAGGCTGGCAAAGATCAATAATCTGACCTTTCAACCAACAAATTTTTTGTATAATCACTTATCAAGGACTATATAGTTAAGCTTCAAACAATTAATTAAGGCAGCTTGGCACGTCACTACAAGAAAATAGTTTTTTGTGTCACTTCAATTCGTCTTAAAAACACAAAATACGTAGTGATTATTTGTTAGTGATGCGTTTTATGTTTTTTGCAACAAATTTAAGTAATGTAAAATTCCATTTTTCTTGTCCGTGTGAAATATGATCCTTTCCATGCAACAACAAACCCACAAGTCCATTATTAATTAGTATGTTGCGCATTTATGCATGGAGGAATGCTAAGTTCACAAAAACATAATGCTGCAAATTCAATATATATGCACCGACGTCAGTGGTAGCTAGGCCAGGGAATAATGACTTTGATCTGTATTTTAGCTTACATTAATTTCTTCCATTAATGAAGGGTTTAGCTTAGATACGAGCTGACTCTTAAATTGCAGAATGTGAAATGTAAAATGTAGTGGACCCTTGAATAACTGTGTTGAGAATGATCAAACTTTACTGCTTCGAGGGAGTCTTCCTCTAGAGAATGATAGAGATTAGAGAGATTAACGAGAGAGAGAGAGAGAGAGACGAGAGAGAATTTGACTGGTTTCCGGAGTTGGCCTCAAACCCAACTCATGGCTGCTTTTATACAGATCAATGACAATCAATGACATGTCTTACATCTACAAACGACTTGCCGTTGCACATATCTAATACCATTCATTAAAAGAAATGATAGCGTATAAGACTTCTTCCATTTACAACTCATTAAAGGAAACGACATCGTATCACTTAAGACCAACTAACATAACGGTGATTTCATTACAACAGACGATGCTGTATTCAATCTCTACAACTAACAAAGCTGTCTAGCTTTCCTCTTCATTCTTATGCACTGCACTTCATCACAGCAGCACCGGCCTCTTTAATTACTGCATATTCTTATTTCAGGTACATGACATATATAAAAATTCAGCAGTTCCTACTCCCCTACCACCAACATGAGTACACAAGCATTGATCCGATATTAGTCCTTCAAAAATTACCTCATATATAGCAGCATTAAACTTGATAGCTAACAATGGTACTATATATATATATATATAGAGAGTAATGCTACGTACCCTCAAAGCGGCTCTATTTCATTATATTCCGTCCATGTCCCAATTCCATTTATTTAATATCCCTTTAGTGTCATTGAGATAAGAGATGTCGTTTCTAATCTATTTGTTTCTATTTCTGTATATATGAAAAGTTGAAAAATCATTATATAAGAATCCAGAGATTGCAATAGAAAAGAAAAAGGGGTGTTTGTGATGATTTTTTGATATTTTTATCTAGGTAATCTAGTATTCTTATGCATGAAGATAATCAATTCCGTCGTTGTGGTTGGACTCTATTATGGAAGTTGTGGAGTGTACAAATGCTATACAATCGCTTTGAAAAAGAGTGATGTCTACGATTAAAAAGTTAGTTTTTTTTTTCATGTGAATCTCGTATTAATTTACTTTTTTTAAAGAGACTGCATGATGCTTGCACAACCACAGTTACAAATATCATTTCTCATATATATATATATATATATATATATTAGCTGGTGATTCTAAATTTTCTTGCATGCATGCATGCTAGATATTAATGCTAATTGGAACTCTTGATCTATATATATGTCAGAATATATCATGCGATTTACATCTCAATTGCCACTTATTTGAGGGTCCTTAATTATGTACCTCGATCTTTGCACCGATACCAATTATATATTAATTAATGACCATTACTATCGGGAAAAAGATATTTTTTGAAACTCTTCATGAATAAAATAATATTTTCTTTTATTTCAAACTCTTCTAAATTAGAAAAGAAAAAAAATAAAATATATATATATATGAAAAATTGTATTGATTATATCATCTCCACACACCATACATTATACTTAATTTATTTTTTTCTTATCAAATATGTGGTGTATAAATGACGAGTAGAAAAATTTAATTAGTTTAAAAAGAATAAAATTAAAAAGAATTAAAAAAATTAAAAATATGTGTGATGTGTGGTATGTGGTGTGTGAAGTGTAGAGATGATGAGTACACATATTGTTATTGTTGCAATGTCACGACGCTTGATACATATAATAATTACATGAGACATTAATATATATAATTTTCTTAAAAGTTTAATTGGTTATTACATCGAAGCTCATATATATATATATATTTGGCATACATATATTTTTTGACTACTTTTGTTCAACTGCAATGTCATGAGATTGGCTTGTTACCTTCTTTCGTCACATGGAGAATATGGATTAGAAGATGCAATTATAAATTAATGCATGATCAAGTACGTACGGATCGGTAATTAAAAAGAGGAGATCAGCGAATTAACTGTGTTACAAGGCTAAACAGTACTACTCTCTGGCTATATATCCACAACCATGTTGAGATCAATCATGTCCACGATTAAGGCCTAGCTAGCTAGCTTGAAATTAAGGTTTGAATGTTTTTGTTTTGCAATAACTGAGGATTAATTCTCTGAAAATTTAGATGCTGTCATATGACAGTATTTTCAGCTTATGATCACTAAGGACTCATTTGGTTGTTAGAGGACTCATTTGAATGCAATTTAATTTTAGACTTTATTCAACATCCAAACACACTTGAATCTTCGTTAAGTGTATTTCAACTTGAGACTTTACGAGACACTTAGACCCACAACTGACAAAAGTTAAAACTATCGGTCCATACCTGACTTTCATCTCATTTTCTTTCCTTTCAAAAAGAAAAAAGTACAAAAAGACAAAAATATCTACTTCAATTTCTTTTATTTGTAGCAAATCCAGATTCCGCTAGAGCGAGAGACAAATTTCTTAAGCGTTGGGCAACTCAAATTCTTTTTTTCTTTTGCATTACCTATATTTTTTTACTACTAATTAAATAAGATATATAATAGAATAAAATGTGGGTATGATACTGTCGTAATTTTATCAATAATTATTTTATTTTATTTTTATAAATTTTGAGTAAGAAATTTTTGTTTTTATTACACTGGAAATATTTTTTTTTCTATTTTGTTGTTTTTTTTTTTTGCATGCAGCAAGTGAATTTATGTTATTTATTAATAAATAATTTAATAATTAAATTATTCAATCATTACAACAACTTTCTAATCATTGGTAGGCCCCATACCGTTTTGAACTTCTCATCAATAGTATTAAACTCATTTTAAATACATCTAAATTTATCTTAAATGGGTCTCACAGAATTCACTTCATCATCTCAACTCACAACTATTCATAAAAAACTCAACTTAACTTAGCTCATCTCAACCTCCAAATGCAGCTAAAGTACACACACACACACACACACACACACACACACACACACATAAAATTCTATATATAACACTACTATTTCACTTTCATCTCACTATATTGGATGTGACATATTTATCATTATTGAACAATCATTTTATGGATGATTTTTTATCATCCAATGGTAATTAATATGTCATATCTTATATAGTGAGATAAAAATGGAATAATAGTATGATGTATAGCATTGCTCGGAGCTTTGCTATCTATCATCTTCATACACCACATACCACACTTATTTTTATTTATTTTAAATTTATTTTTATTTTATTTTTCTTAAACTAATTGAATTTTTTACACATCATCCATAAATTACACATTTGATGAGAGAAAAAAAATAAAAATTAGTATGGTGTGTGGTGTGTGTGAATGATGAATATATATATATATATATGTGTGTGTGTGTGTGTGTAGAGTCAAAACTAACTAATCCATTGCGAGTTCTATTACATGCCCCAATTCTTAATTCGTACTAAATTTTAAATTTTGCTAATCTGATCATGTGGAATTAAGTTGTCATTCATATTGGCTTGAAAATAGAATAATTTTTCTGCAGACAACCATGGGTCGTCTTAGGTACATATATAGTTATAATTATTATCCATTAACTATCATATTTAACCATCATTCATTTATAATAAGAGTTGCTTTGATGGCATACAATAGTTTGATAAATATTATATACTATCAATAAATCATATATACGATTTTAATTATGATCACTAGATTGATCAATTTAATTTAATCCTGAGATTCAAATGTAGTATATATCTAACAATAAGTACTTGGTTAATGATCGAGACCAATTGACTGACCTACTTTGTAGTAAAATGCTGCATAATTTTCAATCCAGAAAGGTTGAATGTTATAGTTATACCTAGTAATGACGGCAATGTTGCTACCTCAGGATTAATTCAGAGTTATGTTGTGAGAAATGATATTTGCAGTTATGAGTGTGCAAGTACTGCACAATTATTTTGAAAAAAATGAATAAATATAAGACTCACATAAAAAAAATTAAGTTTTTAATAGTGGACCGTATCCTTTTTCCAAATAACTGTATGGTGCTTGCACACTTCACGACTATATATAGCATTACTTACTTGCTATATATACATGTATATTACATCTTTAACTTATTCTAAATTATTGAAATTGTAACAATATTTATTAATCATGAAACTAGACGTTCTTGTTTTTTAAAATAATAAATTTAAAGATCGACGAACAGTATCTCACCAAAACAGTATGTATATGTCTTCCATGAACTGGATTGATGTTTTCATAATTGCAGTACTTTTATTGCTCAATTACGAAGTCCTAAAGTTGCTTATGGAAAGTCTAAAGAAAAGTATGGATTAAGATCCTCTAGTTTGCTTAGTATAATCTAATGGCTAGATTTTTTAAAGTCTCAATCAATATTTTTTATCCCCTCCAAATTCAATGATTTGAGTTATACCACATTTTTTTTATTAAGTTAAATACAATAAAATTGATCTCCATTAATGTTTTAAATTTTATTCTGATGATCATTTTGGTTTAAGCATTAGAATATAATATTTTCATATCGATACGTTTTGGTGTACCGTTTTGATCTTAAAATTAATAAATTTTGGATGTACTAGTACTTTTAGATATTAAATTTACATAAATGCCATCTAGTCTTGAAATTTACAAAAATATCATCAAAACTTAAAAAAATCACAAATTTTCCAATAAAACCATCGGTAATATAATGGATTTTGGAATGCAAATTTTGTCCAAAATGGCTGGAATTGACTGAAATGGTCTGAAAATTTAGAATGAAATGAAATGAGGATGTATAGTACCCTGCCACTGAGTACTACACCAAAATGAAAAATTTCGACCATTTTGACTAGAATGAAATGTAATTCAAAACTATCTTCTCCCTTTCTAAATTTAATTTTCTAAATACGATAACTATTTAACATAAGATTGATAAATGCTGATTAGTAATAAGGCAACTATATTTATCTTTTTTTAATAGATATTAAATGATTGGAAATCTATTTATTATATTTTTCTTATTTGTTAGGGATGTATAGAAACTGATCGTTACTGATCGGAATCAATCACTGGAGTCTGCAAACGATCGAGACCAGTGGAGAACCAGTTAGTCAATGGTAGAAAATGTTAGAAACAGTTCCAATCTAGTTTGAACTGTTTTCAAACCAGTGAACCAACCAATATAATATATATTTTTAATTTTATCCTTATATTAAACAATGTTGTTTAACTTAAATAAGTTAGATGTCGTCGACCTTTCTCTCTCTCTCATCTTGCCACCCATCTCTCTTCGCTTCATCGTGCCATCCAAAACTATCCGAAAACTGCTGAACTGACCGGAACCGGCTGGAACCGATCTTGCCAAATTTCTACCCTTAAACGGCAATTTTATACAAATAAAAAATCAGTCCATTCGTTTTTCGCCCCTATTATTTGTCGTTGTCTCATGCTCGACAGAAGATGATAAATTGTATTTTTGGTTTTGATATAGCAAAATTATCATTGCCAATTTTTTTTGAAAAAATTGATATTGTATTTTAATAAGAAAAAAATTCTACTATCTAATGGAAGTGTAAACGTATGGCAGAAGTACGAATATCCGATAAATCATCTTTCCAACTTGGAAGAGTGCATGATTACTGGATCCCAGGACATAGAAATGTGTTACATGATCATTCAGTAGAAGAGGGCCAGGACAGGAAAAATGAGACAGTGGACACTCTGATCAATGGGGAAACCAGATGGTGGGATATTTCAAAAGTTCGAGCTCTATTCAATCCAATTATAGCAGAGAAGATACTAAAAATAGTAATATGTCCAGAGGGCTATGAAGACAGATGGATGTGGTCTGAAGAGAGAAGTGGGGAGTTTAGTGTTCGTAGTGCTTAAAAGCTGTTACAAAAAGGCTTGTATGATGCAGTAGGGCAGAGTTCAAACAGTAGCAGCTTGAATAGTCTGTGGAAAGCAATCTGGAAGATGAAGTTGCCTTTGAAAATAAGGATTTTTGCATGGAAATTATGCAAGGACTGTTTACCAACAGGATTGAACTTAATTAAGAGACATGTTGACATAGATCCTAAGTGTTGTTTATGTGCTGAACAGAATGAGGACTTGAGCCATGCAATTGTTTATTGTCCCCAGCTGATAGAGTTTTGGAAAGGCCAGCTTCTAAAACTGTTTGATATACAGAAACCTATTCTTTTCATTGACCTCATCAACCATGTGCATAACAAAGGTACTACTGAGGAGTTGCAGTTTTTCTGTCTGATAGCATGGAGCTTCTGGTATAGGAGAAATAGGAAGATACATGATTTGGTTGTTCTTCCTATCAAACAAGTTGTGGACCATGCCCTCTCAATTCAGTCTAGTTTTGTGTCCTGCTCTCAACAGAAAAACCCTGACCATATCAAACTAAATGGTTTATGGAGTCCCCCTCCCGAGGGGTTTCTGAAGCTCAATGTCGATGGAGCATTATTTTTTGATCAAAAGAAAGCAGGAATTGGGGCAGTGCTTCGGGATGGAAGGGGTGAAGTAATACTTGCGGCTAGCAAGATGGAATGCTATATAGAAGAACCAGAAACCATTGAGCTAGTGGCAATCTTGAGGGGGCTTCAGTTATGCATGCAATCAGGGATATCAAAGCTGGTGGTGGAGTCAGATTGTAAGCTGCTAGTGGAAATACTACAACAAGAACCTCAACAGGATGCCTCACAGTTAGGAAATTTAACCTCTGAAGTCAAAAGATTAATGTCTCTTTTTGAAATTTGTCAATGTAATCATGTGAGTCGTGTAGGCAATAGGGCTGCTCATAAGCTAGCTAGAATGACTTGGAATGTGGATGATTTGGTTGTATGGGGGGAATTTGTACCAGAACCTATCGCCCATGTTATTTGGGTGGATAAGGCTTCTTGTAATCCTTGATGCAATATAGTAAAGCCATTTACCATCAAAAAAAAAAAAACTTGGAAGAGTGCAGGGACCAAATCATGTATCCGAGTAGGAGCACATGCCTCGTACGGATATAATTTTAATGGCAACTACGGAATTACTTGTATGAACGAGGGCTTAAAAGTTAAAACCGACTGCAAGTCTGTAACCATTCCAACTTCCCACTTCCCAGCTCCCGAGATAAGGGAACCAAGTATTCACAATGCGGGAACTATTAAGATAAGAAATCACCTTCTTAAATGGTGCCCGCTCTGCACGCCCTCTCCTTTCCCTCCTTTTCTAAGAGTAAGATTACTCCATCTTTCTCCTTTTGCATACAAAATTTCGAAAGAACAAAAAGGGTTCAAAAATTCAAATTCATCGTAGTTATTTCCTCTCTCTAACAGTTGTAAATGGGCATTTATTTGTACTATTTTTCTGGTTATATGCTCTTTTGGTATGTAGTTAGTGAAACTTACTGAAGGTAGTTGATGGGCATGCGTTACAATTATGAGACTAAACATATAGCAATAAAAAGAAGATGCCCTTTGAAACTTGATAAATAAAAAGGACAGCAGTAGTTGGTTTATGTGCTTTCGATGAATAGGCACCAACACTCACTAATTAATACAGTTGTGAGAGAAAATGAGATGGCCATAATGGAAAATGCCCATTGCAGATCGAGCTATGGTGGCTTTAGTACGGGTTGTTGATGGGTGTGTATATGCATTTGAGGGACATTTGGAAGTGGGTTCCTGTTGATTTGGTGAAACCCCCTATTCATTCATTAATTGTGATCTTTAATGGAGGAAGGTTTCTGTTGTACTGGATCCCTAATTAAGATACAGATAGTTGCATGTCTGTGATTTTAAAACCTGTTAAGAGTTGTCAGTTGTTGTAGGTGTTGAGGGAAACCATGGATATGGGGAGCATTGACGCTGGTTGAAGTCGAGCGCTTCAATGAGCTTCTGTGATTTGATGGGTGAAGTGAATGCCTTTAGCTAAACATTTAGGGATAGCACTTCGGGTTAATACCTTTGGTGGACAGGAAAAATTTGTACCTTTTGTCATTAAGTTCTACACATATAAAATATTGGAGGTGGTGGCACCTAAGAAATCACATTTCTGTAATTATTAATTAGCAAACTTCGGTTTACAGTTCTATTTTAGGCTCTGTTGGATTGAATTCACCTGATTTCTTGCTTGCAGATCTGTGATGGTATCTTATGAATTCTAGTTTTGCAAAAGAGAAACTACTCATAAATAATTCATACAAGTCACAACGATGAGCCAATGATTATAAAACAAATGTTAACTGTCATGAGGCATCTTAATTGTAATATGATAGCTGGATTGAAAACATTGGCTGCGAAAACCTTTGCTGCTCACTTCCCAGCTGATGAAGTCCAAGATCAGTATTAACTAATAACTAAACAAGGGGTATATTTGTTAGTATCTAAAGAGGGCTCTATTACAAGATATTGGTAGTGTCCATCATGAAAATGGTGCATTGCAGATGATGAAAAAAGCAGCCTTTTAGTTCTTTTCTTTCCAATTTTTCTGATCTGCTGTTTTCCCAAGTTTGAGCCACCAAGCTTGTGCTTTGGGTGATTTGTGTTCCCTGCTTAATAATGCTTCAATATCACTGAAATTGTATGGTCTCAATGATTTGGTTTCTCGTTTATCCTGCTTTTATGTATGGCAACTATAAGTCAGATTTTTGGATTCGATGCTGGAGTGTACCTTTTGTCCAATGGGTACCCGTTGTGAGTCTGTGACCCGTACATGCTGGTTAATTTGAAAATGACTCAAACTTTTAAATGCATCAGCAAATCAACTAATAAAGAAACTAAATTTGGAAAACAATTTTTTTTCCAATTATTGGAAGAGGCATTGTTATTTTTATGTGCTGAAGATCTTCATTTTTAGTTTTAAAGATGTTTTACTACTGTATAATAGAAGTTGAATGTGATTGAATTGATGTGTGCTTATATGCTTGTCTTATTTTTGTTGTTTCAAAGCGATTAGGGATCTCAAGCATAATTCTTGCCAGTTGAGAGATGGAAAGTCACAAGAACCTGGAAGAAAAACATTAACGGTATCTTCTGCTCTACCAGAAACAGCTGCCTCTGTGGCAATTGCTGCCACAGTTGTGGGTGCAGCAGCTACCTTTCTTGTAAGGCGAACTAAGGCTTCTCAGACACCTGAGGTGATAATTAACTTACAGCGGCATGTAACATTTATTAGATATACTTTAAGGAAGAACATTGCATGTTAGAGAAATTATGACGAGTAAAGAAGGGAAAAACCTGTGAAGGAAAATATAAGATATTAATGAGTTTGATATATTTTTTCCTAGTCTCACACACCACAGTCAGTTTCTCAGGCAACATGTTTGATCAATAGTCTTTGTGGCACTGGTTTATAGAGCTCAGGGAAACATCAAACTTTGGACACCCACATGCTTGCATGTACCAGTGATACTAAGCTCAACATTCAACTCCTCTTATTAATTGAAGCCACTGTGATGCACTTTCAGCAATTTCCCAAGTTTGTACTCCTTTCCGGACAAACCATGAACTGTTGGACTCACTGGCTGCTGATTTGTCATCCTCCAGAAAATCTGTTTCCTTTCCACTGTGTAGTGGTCTCACATACTGCCATACGATTCAGCTGTCAATCCCCACACCCCTAGTTTTCTCTTTCCAAGTCTTGATGTATGCCTCCCAGACTCCCAAAGGTCCCCCTATTCTCCCCCACTCTTCCTGCGTACACCTTTTCAGTGCTATTGTAGGCTTTTCAATGGCCAGCACACTCTTCCAGTTCCGATCAATATACTATGCAATCCAGACGCCAAAGTGTGCTGTATCCTCCTTTGTGTGTACATTCCTTGGGTTTGTGTATGCAATTTTCTCTAAAGCCAAGAATGCGGGTCCAATCTAGCTTCTGTTTGATTTTCACTTCAATCTGTGCTCTGTATTCAACTGTCTTGGGCTTTATCTGTGCTCCAATCTATGCTTTGCCCTTCTAGTTAAATTATTTCCGAATACTTCCATTGACTTTTGAACTCATGTCCACTACAAGTCTTCACCTTGAGTTTAAAGAGATGCTGGTATACTATGGATGTAGTGGGCTATGCCCATGACCATAAAATGCCAGAGGCTACATTTTCTTATAACCTCAATACAATTGCATATCCATGGAAAGTCTTACTGAGGAATTACAGAGATAAATAAGTGTGTTACATAAGACCATTTTAGCCTAGATATTATATGAAATCCTGATTTCCAATTTATTCCAGTAGCATTTTATCATGTTGATAAGATACATGTGATATACTGCTTATCTGATATTAGCATGAGCTTTCAGCAAGGAATCAAAAAGTGCTGTATTTTTTTTTTTTTTTTCAGTATTTGTATCATCAGTGTAATACTAAATGTCATCTGGTATGCATTCTCTCCTGGATGCTATTGAATCTCCCGACTTCCATCAAGGAAAAAAAAACACAAGAATTCAAATCTTAGTCAAATGGTTACAAATGAAAGAAAAATTTAAAATGAATCAACAAGGCTGTTCAAAACTCATGAATGACCAATAAAGGGCTCTTGGCCATAGATAGATTAAAAGAGGCTGTTTCTTCTAGACTATTGTTCATTTATTTTAAGAAGATTTGCCAAAAACATTTTAGTAGCTTAAAAACCATCAGACTTTGGGCAAGAAAATCATGTTTCACTTTTTGCATAAATTGAATTTTTGTTGGTCTTCCTGAAATCTTATTTTGAGACCTTTGCTTCCATTTTTTGTTCTCTCTCTTCCACCCTTTTTTTTTTCAGTTGTGCTTCTTTATGGTAAGAATGTCTTTCGGAAACTCCAAAAACTTGCAGCATATATTATTTTATGTATTAATTGCTTTCAAACACAAACATTATACAAAGACATATAATGGACTGAATACAGTATTAACTACATCCGCTTGTTCACCTGGAGCTGCTCTTCTCTCCATGCCAGAGCTATTTGTATCACTGAAATTATTTTTTCATATGCAGATACCTATGAAAGTTTGTGAAGATTGTGGTGGGTCTGGTATATGCTCCGAATGCAAAGGTGAAGGGTTTGTGCTCAAGAAATTGTCTGAGGACAGTGCAGAGAGGGCAAGATTGGCAGCAAAAAATATGGCTACTCGATACACAGCAGGGTATATCTTGTGTTCTCTCTTTCTCTCTCTCTCAAGCTTGAACTAATCCACTGAACTGAACATAACTGAATTGGACTGTTCCAGGCTTCCCAAGAAATGGAGCTACTGTACAAAGTGCTCTTCTGCCCGATCCTGTAGTACTTGTGCTGGTCGTGGGAAGTTAAGCTACTAGTTCTAAGATCTTAGTGCTTTTAATTAAGAAGCCCTTATCCTCTACGAATTGTAGAAAGATATTAACATTGGTTGACATTCAAGATACGAGATGCTTCATTTTTTTGGATCTTTCTTTCTAGTAAGTATTTTTGTTCTTCAAATCAACAGTTATGTATATTGTTTTGTTCTTTTGGTTGGAAGTGCTCCTTTCTCTTTGTAATGAAACTTGATCAGTGCATTTTCTGATAGGAAACTGATAAATCAATTACCACATTCCTAAAGGCATGATTTACAACAATGATTTTAAAGTTAAAAATGTTTCTAGCTTCTTCAAGGCACCTGAGACCAATATAACTTTATACTTAGTACATTCATCCATTGTTTCCTGGGCCTTGCACAATTTTTAAATACTTTAGTAACAAAGGAATTTCATAAAAGTAAACTCGCGAACTAATATGCCTTCATGTGATGTGTTTGCGAAAAATAAAATGACATATGAGGTATAGACTGAATTTTTCTTTTATTTTTTTTTATTTTTATTTTTTAAATAGAGAAATGATATTTGCAGTCGTGAGTGTGTAAGTACTGCGCGATAAATTTGAAAAAATTAAATAAATACGTGATCCACATTAAAATAAAATTAATTTTTTAATAATGGTCTCCACTTTTTTTCAAACGATTGTATGACACATGCACACTTATGTAGCATTACTCTTTTAAATATCATTACCTAATTGGCATGCCATGTTAGGAAAAGAAAAATATAAAACTTAATAAAATAAAGATCAATATAACTAGAAACAAAAATAATAACAACCAAAAGTAAAAAGAAATCTTAAAAAAAGAGACTTACAAATTAAAAACTAAAAATTTCAAATTAAATTAAAACAAATTTGGAAATTTATTTTGGCGCGTACTGTCTATATTATCTGAATAATATAATTATTTCTTGAACTCACCAAGATCGGGTTTACATGATGTACAGATAATTTGCTTATTTTAAATTTGAGACAATTTTCATGCAATTTTTTAGCAAGCAATGTTACATACAGTCGTGGAATTATAAACGTCGTGCAATCGCTTTGAAAAAAAGTGGGGTTCACGATTAAAAAGTTAATTTTTTTTCATATAGGTCCCATATTAATTTATTTTTTTCAAATCGACTGTACGCCGCTTGCACAACCACGACTGTAAATATCATTTCTCATTTTTTGGCACCTACCATCATTTTTCTTTTCAATTTTCGTAGAGCCCTGCTATACCCATCCTCGGTGTAGCACGTGGATAGCTACCTTATATTTTTTTAATTTTTTCTATTCATTTTTCATATCTTTAAATATATATATATTAAACATTTATAATATTATTTAAAAAACATTTCGTTAATCATTAAATAAAAAAGAAATTCATCGAAAACCATATCAAGATTGATGTCGGTTAGTTTAGAATTGTTGACTTCCGTGCGTTGTCAACAGTTGAGAATGGTGATGTGTCATGCCAACAATTTCAAATTTTGCTAAGCAGTACATGCTCTTGTATTACAAATGTAATTCTCTCTAGTTTTTTATTGGATCGGATTACCAAATTTAAAATAGTTAATTATAATATTAAATTCTCACGTGAATTTACATGTGTTCAGAAATTTCAAATAAATAACGTTGGGACGTAGGATCCTTCCAATTACGTAAAACGGAAAATCATCATTGAATATTTTCGAAGTTGGAAGAGACAAGATCTTACATTGGACAGGTCGGCCATTAATGTTTCTCATGCTCTCATACCACTCGGAAGGAGAAGCTGTAACGAGCGGTCCCCTCGTTGGATTTAATTTTATGCATGGATGCATGTGTTCCCCGTCCCTAAAGCAATAACGATGAGTGGTTTCCGGCGGCGAAGACACGAGTATCTCACGTTTTACTTTTTTGACAGGAAAGCAACTTTATATTCATTAAATTTAGAGATTATAAAGAATGTTTATGCCAGTCATACGGCTTGGGATACTAAGGAAGAACACCATCTCACCATATCTTTATATCTACAATATTCTAAACATGTTTAGCAAGTTTATGGGCAGCCACGTTTCCAAGATGATTGACATGTTGAATACTACAATCCTGAAACAGCTGCATAAGTTTTCTAATTTCCTGCAGCAACACTCTTTGAGGAGCAAAAGAATCACTATTAGTCTAGAGCTCAAAAATCATCATTAAACAATCATATTCAAGAATGAGCTTTTGAATCCCTATGTTTGCACACAGCTGCAGCCCCCGAAACATTGCAAGAATCCAATAGTGGTAGGGTCTGAAACTTCTTCTTCCATTTTGCTTGCTGCCTTCACAACATCCCCTTTTATATATCTGAGAATAATGCCCACCAGCTTTCTTTTGATCATAGAACATGGCATCATTTACATAAAGTTTTAGGAAATCTGCAGGAGGAGGAAGCTATCGATATCAAGCCTGCATCTTGGAAGTTGGGTTCTGTCTCCTACCATGTAGCACTTTCTTCAAGGACAAAGTAAAATTAATGACCGGAGTAGGTTCTGAAAAAGCAGTGGTTCTACACGACACTATACCTAGAGGGGGGTGAATAGGTGTAATCTAATTTTTATGGCCTTTTGAAAATTAGTCAAATAAGCAGTTAGTAAATAAATCAAATAACACAAATAATCAACACATGATTTTGATCACAGAGTGAAAACTTATTTGAAAAACATCTTCAAAATCTAAAACCACTCTGGGTGTAAGACACCACCTCAAATCTATTATAGAAATTTTAGTTCGTTACAACAAATTTAGAGACACTCACAAAACCTTTGTAGTAGCTGATAAAGTGTGAAAATTGATAATTAAGTAATTTAAGTGAATGAATTATTTAATCAAAAAGTGAATTAAGTACTTAATTATGCAGTGATTTTTAGTACTTGACTCGTTGACAAAATTATGATGTTTTTGCACTTAAAAAATAAAGATTTATAATGTAGCTCTTTCACATTAGAATTAATTTTTCAATTTTATCACTTAAATGTTTCAGGATATTATTAAAAAAATAAAAGGATGCATTAGGAAATGGATAGTACACACGTATAGCATGGTGATTGAATTTCTGGGACTCAACTCAAGATGCAAGACAAAAGGGGCCAGCTGATTTCGGACTGGAAGATAGGGGCAATTCAATTCTTGGCTAAAGGGCATTTACGAGATTTTATTATTTAATGGCAAAAAGTTTTGATTGGAAGGATTATTTTGACTTTTTCATACTTTTACGTGAGGTGGAGAAGTTTTGAGACCTAAGGGGACCTTGGCGATTGGGGGATTTTTTTTATTTTTTTTTCTTTGTCTCTTTCTTTTACGTTGGAGTTTAGAGAGGTTAGACGGCTGCATATTTTGTTTTTTTTATTCTTAGTTCAGCATCTTTTTCTTTCTTGCGTTTTTCGGCGTCTAGAGGAGTTTATTGAAAGTTTATTTTCATTCTTTCTTGTTTAGTGCTTGGTAGAGGTGCAGACCTACGAGGGGGCTGTTTGACTTTATTTTAGTTTCCTTTCTTGCTTTCGTTTGGGAGTTCTTCCAAAGACGCCGGTTTTATTTATTTATTTATTTTTAATTTCATTTATTTATTTGCTGAAACTTTTCTTCTCCATTGTTATTCGGCCGGTATTTGTTTTTTTTCTTTTTTTCATTTACCGTGCTCGTTCTTTATTTTATACTTGTTCCTTTCTCTTTCAGCCGCACAATATTAGTTTTCATCTCATTTAAATATTTTATTACAGATTTTAATATGGCTTTGTTTAGATTAATTTTTATTGTTAGAAATATCATGTGTAGCTAATTTTTAAAACTTGGGTTGTAGAATGAGACTTAATTTATTTTAGGTTTTAGTTTAATACAATATTTTGTGATTGAATATTGATTTCACTATATTACTAGTCGGAGATTGAATATTGAATATAGATTGCGGCTCTTGCTCTTGTTTTGTTGTTGACGTAAGGCACAACAAAAACTTGAAAATTATCAAGACTTCTCTCGATTGGTTGTTAATGTGTGTTTGGCTAGTAAAGTAGAGAATCCGTTAGAAAAATATTGCAAAACTTGAGCACAACTTTTTATCTTCCGTTTATCAATGCCTTGATTGGATTGTTAATCGAGAAAATTATCTAGGATTCGAAATAAAGAGAGTCTCACATCCAACCCAAGTGTTTGTTAATTTGCCTTTTTGATTAAAAACTCAAATTTCAACTTAGATTTTTTTTACATTGCATTTTAATTTTATTTTCATATCTCATAATCAACACATTTGTTATTCAAAAATTTCATATACGTTTTGATAACCCTTTGTCCCTGTGGAATACGATCCTGGACTTATCCTTGATACAACTTGACACTTCTATACTTAGAAGCACATTCGAGACCGAGTCAGTAGCTAAACTTGGCTTTCAACGCCACGAGCGACCCACTCGATCTCTACACGCATGTAGTGTAGGAATTCCGACCTTTCTATAACTTCCCACGAGAACCTCTTGATTTCTGCATCAACTGCAGCTCTGGACTCTTCTAGCCAACAAATATGTCCACTTCAATGGACTCATGTAATAGTTGATTTTGAGTGTGTTGTGGTGGAGAAGTGTTTATCTAAGAGAGAATCAACCAAGTGAGGGAGAGGTTGCTCTAAAAAGTTATTGGAGACCCTTAGGATTTTTGCTCTGATTCTCCACACCTAGAATAGAAGTTAAGCTGTTCTATTTATAGTTCTAATCAAAGGAGGCGCTTAAAAACCCTAAATTGTAAGTGATCTGGAACATTGGCTTAAGCAAAATATCGAGCGAGGGTCGAGCGGCACAATCTGCCTAAGTTCGCTCGAGCTCATTGTCGAGCAGCACACTCTACCTGAGTTCGCTCGAGCTCAGTGTCGAGCGAGGGTCGAGCGGCACACTTTGCCTGAGTTCGCTCGAGCGCAGTGTCGAGCGAGGGTCGAGTGGTGCAATCTGCTTGAATTCGCTCGAGCACCCTGTTGAGCGAGGATTGAACGAATACATTTGTTTTGACCAATAACGAGCACACTTCAAGCACATTTCAAGCCTTTCCGCAACAACACTTGTTACAACACTATTTTACACAGGTTTTCACAAGAATATGTCAATACACTCATTTTTCCCTCAACGATCTCCCCCTTTGGCATTTCTGTGACAAAACCTCTAACCTATATATATGACTTAATCCTAGCACACTTATCACTAGATCCATATTCTTGAACATGTTGAAATATTTTTGCACACACTTAGCAAACGGTTAAACATACCCATACACATATGCACAAAAACCTGTTTGCAATTCACAAATCATAATTCATGATAGTCATGTCAAGTACAGGTTTTAGAAAAGAAATATTTCATTAAGCAACAAATCAGAAATTGAGTTCAAGAACTATTAGTCAAACAACAGCAGCTAACATGAGATATAAATCAAAAGACACAACCAAAAGCTGTTGTTCCCCCCCAAAAAAAATGTGTTATTAATACTGTGTTACTAAACAACTAACACTTCCCTTGAGTTAGTACAAGTAACACTCCACACTTCCCCTGAGTTAGTACTGTACTACTCCCCCTTTTTGTCATGACAAACAAAGGGTCTCAATCATCACCATCTGCATCTTCATCATTCTCATTAAGTTGCTCTTCGATGTCGTTGAAACGTTGGGTCACAAACTGTTACAGGTTATCAATTTTAACATTGAGGCTGTGAACTGTAGCATCTATAGTATCGAACCGGGTATCAAGACGGGCTAGATACTCAAGAACCTGCTGAAGGCTAGGCTCAGTCGAACCGAGGGCTAAAGTGGATGGTGTCGAGGTAAATGGCTGAGAACTGGATGGCCGAGAACTCAAAGGCTGAGAAGAGGGAGCGGGAGGGTGCTCGACAAGGAGAGGGTGCGGGGTGGTGTGAGTACGACTAAGCTAGACAGTCCTACGACTAATAGGAGTCTTAAGTGCAATTCTAGGCTCCTGGGGAAGTAAAACGACTGACTGGGAGAGGGCCAATCGGGTGATTAGACAAGCTAAGGGCAAACCAGTCCGTGTTTTGGAGGACCGATACGCCTCAAGAATAACCCGACACAGAAGACTTCCTAGATCAATGAAGACACCATTGATCAAGGCATACAACAGAGTGGCACGGTCAAGACCCACATCACTATTATGACCAGTAGCATCTAGATTAGTAAGAACAATCCTACTGAGAATGAGGTGATCAGGTGTAAAATAAGTAGTCGAAAGAGGGGTCGTCCCTTCCCAATTACTAGGCTGACCACAAAGACATCCAGCAATGACTTGTGGACTAGGAGGAGATGTCCGTGTATAGGGATACACAGGATGGGACACACGAGGGGCATTTAGCAGATCCGCTATCATGCCCGGAGTTATCCGGAAGAGAATGTTCCGAAGACTAACCTCAAACGAGCCATCATCAGATACGTTATGAATATTGGAGTAAAACTCCCTAACCAACTCCACAGAAGGAGTGGGATGACTAGTGGTCAAGGCCTACCATTAGCGAGACTCAAAGATACGAGGAATAATGGTCTTGGTAAGCTCACCTAGAGAGACTTCACGCTCGACTATAGGAGTACGTTTAGAGAAGTTCTGAGAATACAACTCCTGGGCCCGTGCATTACGGAAATGGGCTTGAGCGGGTGCAGGGGGTTGTGGTGAGGACGAACACGTCGAGACATGGATTTGGCTGTAGACAGAGTCAGTGACATTAGACAAGGCTAAGGTAATGTGAAGACCTGATGAATGCATGTCTAATATGTCAAATGCATGATGATGATAAAATGCAAAGCTTGACCTTCATGCCAACCATGCTGACACAACAATGCCAACCAATAATGCAAGTCCAATGATACATGCCTAGTCCAAAGTGACCCATATGCATGCCAACTAACCATGACTAACCATGCTAAAAACAATCATGCCAAACATGCCGACCATGCTAAAGCAACTATGCCAACCAACCATGCTAATGAAAAAGACACAAAACCATTTTGCTACCCAACTAAGTCAAGGTTGGGGTTTTTAAAAGCAATGCAAGACCCATGCCCCTTCTTAAATAAACCACCTTCAAACACAATGCAATTTCAAGTCAAACGACGTCCCAACACTAGATAGACATGAAATAGGTATGGGAACAATGCTATGCCAATGCATGATGAAAAAGAGAAAACAAAAATCATTGAGGCATTTTACCAAACACTTGGAGTGCATCCAAGTGAGAAACTCGGGAAAATACCCATGGGAGTTTCAAGAGCCTCCTAAATGCAACCACACATACAACCATTACTCCAAAGGAGTTTCAATAAACCAAAAGAAAGGAATACTTTCAAGAAATTTCTCAAAGGACCCCAATCCGAAATCCATATGTAAAACAAAAGAAATTCATCCAAAAGAAATTCACCAATCCATGAGAAAACAAAAGAGAAAAAGGGATTTACCTTGATTTGGAGATGATTTCGGAAGAAAACACAAGTGGAAACCAAATATTTTTGAGAAAGGGAGATGAAACGCACGGGAAGAAGGAAAGAAGAGAAAACTGTGCACTGCTCGAGCAGCACTGGGGCTTTTATAACAGGCCTTCGCTCGAGCAAACTTAAACCCTCGAGCGGCTTGTCGAGCGGTTGTCGAGCGAGGGTCGAGCGAGACCTCCAGAAATCCATATTTTGCCCAGTTTTGAAACACACAACACTCACATGACTTGGACAAATATTAGGAAAGTCAATTTTCAAACCAAGAGTACATATCAAATGTAGAGGAGCATCATATTCTCATAAAACATGCAGGTAAAAATAAAGTATCACAAGTAATGTAGACGTGCATCTTTAAAGCGGTCCTTGCTCAATCAAGAAATTTCAATCGTAAAGCGTGAGCGGGGTTGGGCTGAACATGAAACCATAAATGCTTGGGAAGCTCTTCTAAGACACAGAAAGTCAAACCCAATGTTGCTAGGACCTGAATCTTTCTGTTTAAACACTTGTTTCAGTATGTTCAAGAAATAGAAAACTTATTTTGTTTTTCACCTTTTTTTTTATTTTTAAATTTATAACACATCACTTTTTCTTTTCCTTTTGATATACCATATTTTTGTACAAGCAAACCATGATGAGATCATCTAGCCCGTGGTCAATTATGTGTGTAAGTAGAGCTTCCTTCCACCTTTGATTGCCTCCCCAATAAACTCACAAGTAGTGAAATGTCAATTGACCGAGTTTGGAGTGAAGTGTGTGATGCTAGTCATAGATTACAAGAGATACTCATGTTCCAAACCTTTGTAAAACATAGGTATATGATACAAATCTCAAAAGACACATGCAACTAGATTTTAGAATTAACAACCCCACTATTATATAGTACAATTGACCGGTGCAAAACTGCAAGTGCACAGTATCGTAGTTTTATAGTAAAGTAATAAGAAGAGTATCGTCATCAGGGATTGGTACCTTACTCTTGCCAAATACCAAAATTATACTAATCTCAATTTTATCTAGAGGAATCGCTAAGGTTTTTGTAGTTGCAAATAAAACTAGATCAACTCAAAGAGAAATAAGCAAAGAAAATAAAACTGACGTTCAAAGATCAAATTCAATGGGGAAGAAAACTTCTAGGAAATCGATTTCACCTAATTCTTCACTATGCTTTTCTCATCCAACTAATTTAACTTAAACCTCTTTTGTCTATTAGCAAATCTCTAATTCATCCAAAAGCCTCTTTCGATAGTCAATTGGAATTGACTCTTGGTTATCAATTCACACAAGAATATGTAAATTCAATAATCAAGAACGCAATAAGATCAATGATTTAATGACTACATAGGTTCATACAAGTCTTTCGATCTCTATACTTACCTATGCTGAAATATCCAAGATCTACCCTATGATTCCCTCTTTCGATAGCAAATCACAAGATTACTTATCATCTAATCAATGACCAGTTAATTAGAAGCAATAAATTCATAATAAATCAGATAAACAAAGAGAGAATTGCATTAAATTAGCATAGACAATCAAGCATAGTTCAGAAATAGGTTACATCATTTTCCTAGAATGAAGAAAATTTAGCTCATGCTAGAAATGGAATTCAACATAAACGAATTCACCATAATTGTTCCGAGAAGATGGGAAGAAGAAAATAAACACTGAAAAATCCTCCTTGCAGCCTCAACTCGTCGTCAAAAGCTCAAGGGAACGATTCAACGCTTTTCTCTCGTCCGTGCTCGTGTATGATTCCAACGTACGTGCAAAAATTGGAATTCCGTCTCCAAAACAAATGAATTGAATCCTTCTAGCTGTGTTTTTCTGTCCCAAAGAGTGTTCTCCAGTCCAAACTCGCGGCTCTAGAGTGAAAAATGGCTTTTATATGGTCCCACGGCGGAAAACCTAAAATCTGTCAAAATACGATGTTCGCTCGAGCGGGGTGTCGAGCGCGCGTCGAGCGTTCGACTCTGCCTGATTTCGCTCGAGCGTCCTATCGAGCGCATATCGAGCGTTCGACTCTGCCTGATTTCGCTCGAGTGGCCAATGTCTCCGCTCGAGCGATCTTCATTTTTCAGCAACCCGCTCGAGCTCCCTGTCGAGCGGCAGTCGAGCGTTTGACTCTGCCTGAATTCGCTCGAGCGGCCAAAAGCCTCCGCTCGAGCGAACTTGTAAAGCCTGCAATATGAAATTTTGCAAGTCATCAACAATCATGGAGTGCATGTACGAGCAGCAATCAACGACAAATAAACTAGAAAACTAACAAAAAAAAATCGACAACAAAATAAAACAAAAATGCATGTAATGCATACCTGTCAGTCTACAAAACCAAAACCATGTGTGGCTTGTGTCTTTCCCTTTTGGATGATCCACCTTGATACCCCTTTTCTTGAGTAGGGCTTTTCAATTCTCTTGGTGTGCCTCCTAAGCTCAAAACAATTTGGTCGAATGTGACCAATCTTACCACAATGATGACACACGGGGCTTGCTTTGTGAACTTTGTCTCAAGAAGGTTGAGACATTCTTAGGGCCATTCATATAATTCTGACCCCTTCTAGAAGGATAAGCAGTTTTACTTTTAACGAATGTAAGAGCATGCACAAAGTGACTTATTAATTTAAAACAGTCTGGTCTAATATGGCCTATCTTTCCATAATGATGACATATGGGGCTCATGTTGCGAGCTCCTTGTCTTTTGGGAGGAGGAATAGACTTTTGCACTTGCAAAGGCTTCTTACCCTTTTCAGATGGATGGGCCTTTCTATTCTCAGTCATTGCAGGAACAAACACTGTGTTTCTGACATTTTTATAGGAGACTTTTGAGCTTGTAGGAGCATCAGGATTCTCTTCAAAGTAGCCTAAACTACTCTTATCACTAGAGGACTTTCCTAAACTTAGGAGTTTGTCAAGCTGGTTGTCCCAATGGATAATTTCTGCAACTTAGTATTTAACAAAGTTAGCTCACTTTCATGAGTTGTCACTTTATCTTTCAAAGTCACATTCCTCTTTTGTAACTCATCTGTTAGACCAATGGCTTCTCTTAGTTTGCCTTGGAGTCCTTCATTTTCTCTTTTGCATAAATATATTTCCTCAATATGTGCTTTATTGAGTTTTCTCAATTTCACACATTCCTTATACAACTTCTCATAGATTTCCTGCAAGTCATCTTCATTCCCAGATTCATTTTTAGAAACACTCTCAATTTCAACCACTGATTCACTGCTATGACTTTTCCCTACAAAAGAGGAAGTGAAAGCCATGTAGTTGAGATTTTTCTTCATGGGAGAATTCTCTTGTGAGTCACTTGACTCAGACTCACTATCAGTCAAGGAAGCAGCATTAGCTTTCTCTTTGGCCTTTTTGTAATTTATACACTCAAATCTAATGTGACCAAAACCATGACATTCATGGCACTGAATATTGTCATTGACAGCTCTAGTGTCTTGCTTATAGCTTCTTTCTTGGTTTTCTGAACTTGAACCCCCATTGAAACCTTTGAACCTTCTCTTCTCCTGTCCTGGGTTTTTCTGGGCAAACATCTTCTTGAATTTTTTAGCATAAAAAGCTATCTCCTTGTCACTCATAGCAAGTTCATCAGAAGATTCACCAGACTCCTCTCTAATAGCATTGAGGGCTATGGACTTGTTTTTCTTATCCATAGGAAGAGTATGTTCATAGGTTTGTAAGGAACCCACCAACTCTTCAATCCTCATGTTGTTCAAGTCTTTGCTTTCTTCTATCACAGTGACTTTGAGATGAAACCTCTCAGGAAGAGATCTAAGGACTTTTCTCACAATTCTGTTTTCAGGAATTCTATCCCCTAAATTAAAACGAGAATTGACAATATCATTAAGTTTACCATAGAAGCCATCAAAATTTTTATCATCCTTCATCCTAAGTTCTTCAAAGTTGGTGGTCAAAATTTGAAGTTTAGAATTCTTTACAGCCTTGGTACCTTCATGGGTAACCTCAAGAATGTCCCATGCCTCTTTGCAATTTTCACACATGGAGATTCTCTTGAACTCCTCCTGGGACACGGCCATGAACATTGCATTCAGGACTTTGCTATTCCAACTACACTCGTTGACTTCATCCCTAAAGTAATTTTCCACACTCTTGGGGGTTTGGACTCCCTCAATGACTGCAACCGGTTGTTTCCATCCCTTTGTTACGGAAGCCCACACTCGTTCATTCACAGACTTCAAGAAAGCTCTCGTTCAAACTTTCCAGCACGCGTAGTTATTTCCATCAAAATATGGTGGAGATGTGAGTGATTGAGACCTATCCATTTAGACCACTACAGTAGGATCACACTTAGGAACTAAATCCTAGCGGAGTGAACCCACTCTGATACCAATTGAAAAAGCTGTAGTTCTACACGACACTACACCTATAGGGGTGAATAGGTGTAATCTAATTTTTATGGCCTTTTGAAAATTAGTCAAACAAACAATTAGTAAATGAATCAAATAACACAAATAATCAACACATGACTTGATCACGGATTGGAAACTCATTTGAAGAACATCTTCAAAATCTAAAACCATTCCAGGTGTAAGACACCACCTCAAATCCACTATAGAAATTTTAGTTCGTTACAACCAATTTAGAGACACTCACAAAACGTTTGTAGTAGCTAAACTTAGCTTTCAACACCATGAGCGACCCACTCGATCTCTACACGCATGTAATGTCGGAATTCCAACCTTTCTATAGCTTCCCACGAGAACCTCTCGATCTCTGCATCAACAGCAGCTCCGGACTCTTCTGGCCAACAAATATGTCCACTTCAATGGACTCATGTAAGAGTTGATTTTGAGTGTGTTGTGGTGGAGAAGTGTTTATCCAAGAGAGAATCAACCAAGTGGGGGAGAGATTGCTCTAAAATGTTCTTGGAGACCCTTAGGGTTTTTTCTCTGATTATCTACACCTAGAACAGAAGTTAAGCTGTTCTATTTATAGTTCCAATCAAAAGAGGCACTTCAAAACCCTAAATTGTAAGTGATCTGGAACATTGGCTTGAGCGAGGGTCGAGCGGCACAATCTGCCTGAGTTCGCTAGAGCTCATTGTCGAGCGAGTGTCGAGAGGCACACTCTGCCTGAGTTCGCTTGAGCTCAGTGTCAAGCGAGGGTCAAGTGGCACACTCTGCCTGAGTTCGCTCGAGCTCAGTGTCGAGTGAGGGTCGAGTGATGCAATCTGCATGATTTCGCTTGAGCGCCCTGTTGAGTGAGGGTCGAGCGAATACATCTGTTTTGACCAATAACGAGCACACTTCAAGCCTTTCCGCAACAACACTTGTTACCACACTATTTTACACAAGTTTTCAAAGAATATGCCAATACACTCATTTTTCCCTCAACAGGTTCCATACTTGCCTGCTCATGTATCATTTTGTTTATTCTAAACTAGATGCCCCATGCAATCAGTTCAAAGCTAGTACAATCTTCCATCGTGCCTTCATTCTTTATGCTCAGGGCCACCTCCCTGAAAGATAAATTCATATCCACTTTTTTCAAAAGAGGCACATATCTAGTCCAATGGTCTTGAATGCAAGGACAATGCAGTAAAGCATGTTGTAGATCCTCCTCCACCTGTCTTTACAGAACATACATTTGTCCTCCACATTTATGAAGGCTAGCATTCAAGGGTTCCCCATGATTTACCCCTTTGCTGAAAACTCTATAGGCACTCTTCACACTAAATCTATCACTCTTTTCCTTGTCGCATATCAACTTATCTTCCTCATCACTTGGGTTAGAAACAATTTTTAAGATCTCTGCAGCTGAATTTGGATTGAATAGAGCTCTAATTCTATTAGCATCCCAACACTTTGTGTTGCCATCAATTAGATCTCCTACCTTGGCTTCAATTGTATCAAGCTCTGCACAAGTAGTATCCCTTTGCAAAATTTGATGGCCAAGGACCCAATAATCCTTTCAAATCTTGACGGTGTTGCCATTTCCTATACTCCATCTACTAGCTTTAAAAAAAAAAAATGCTTAGCCTCCCAAATTCCTCTCCAAGCATAAGAGGGATTAGCACCTAAAGGAGCATAAAAAAACTGAACTTTCGGAAAGTACTTGACCTTATAGCTTTTGTGTAGCAAACTTCCTTCATCTGGCAAAATTCTCCAACCTTGCTTAGCTAGGAAGGCCATGTTAAAAACACGTAGGTCCTTAAAACCCAATCCTCTATATTTGGATTCACACATCTTGGTTCTACTGATCCAATGAATCTTCCTCTAGCCCCACTAGAACCTTGCCATCATTGATTCAAGCTCAGTGCATAGGCTGCCTGGTAGTTTGAAGTAGCTCATTGCATAGGTTGGGATGGAAAGTGCCATAGCTTTGATCAGGACCTCCCTTCCCCCCTGAGAAAACATCTTTTCTTTCCAGCCTTGAAGCTTCATCCAGACCTTATGTTTAATCTTAGAGAAAGCATGAGACTTTGATTTGCCACTTAGCAGTGGAAAACCAAGATACTTCTCATACTACTGTACTTAACCAACCCCCCACAAAGAAAAAATTTCCTGCTGGTTTCCAGTGGTGAATTATTGTTAAAAACCATTGAAGTTTTTCCTTATTAATTTGTTGGCCTGATGCATTCTCATACTATTGTAGTAATGATTGTAACCTTCTATTTGTTTTTGGCTATCTTTGTAGAAGATGACATTATCATCTACAAAGAATAAATGGTTGAGTCTTGGAGCTCCTCTGTAGATTTGTACCCCTGTGATGGATTTAGAACCGTCAACTTTCTTCAAAAGGCCAATGAGACCCTCAGTGCAAAGAAGGAACAAATATGGGGATAGGGAATCCCCTTGTCTCAATCCTCTAGTGGGAATAAAATGACCTTTGGGTTCTCCATTTTTTTCTTTTTCTTTTTTTTTTTTGGTTTTTTTAGGTACATATCTAAAAAAGAGCAATTTTTTTTTTTAAAAAAAGAATTCATGTGATGATTTAAAGCAAAATGTCCTTCTATGGATCTCAAGTTGGACTAAAATATCCCTCCTACATATACTGATATGACCAAAGTGACCTTCTATAAATCTCGAATTAGGCTAAAATGCCTCTGCTACATATTTGAATGAGATAAAATATCCCAACAACATACCAAATTAGATAGAAATACCCTTGATCCAAATCAAACCAGTTGATCAACATTCAACTAGTGACCCACGGCGCAGCATTATCAACCCATGGCAGAGATAGACCATGTCGTTGATGTGGGTCTAGATCGAATGTTGCAATATCAACCCACGACACAGATGGACCATAGTGTTCAAATTGACCACATTGTCACCATATGTCAAGATAGATCGAGTGATGGACCACGGTGTCGATGTGGGTCACTAGTTGGATGTCGCCATGGGCCCTCTCGACTCAGGGATTGACCATTTTGCTTGGGTAAGGAGCATTTTGCTTCTCATGGCGCTCATTGGGGTGACAAGCACTTTTGCTCTCCGTTATGCTCATCAAGGTAGCAGACACTTTTTCTCTCTAAGGTTCTCGTTCAGGGTGTTAGGACTTTTGTTTCCCATAGTGCTCACTAGGGTAATGAACACTTTTTCTCTTCGTTATGCTTGTTTGGTGGCGAGCATTTTCTCTCCATGGTGCTAGTTTGAGCATGATGCTCTCCTGACAATCACTTTTACTCTCCTTGGTGCTAGTCTTGGTAGTGAGTGTGACACCCATAGATTCTGCTTAGGATCGGACGGATTCTGAAATGTCAGAACATGCAAGACAAGGTTACCACCCCCCCGTTTATGATAAGTAAAGATGCAATGCACCTAATATGTACCTAGCAGTATGCAATATTCACAACGGTTAATTTTTTTTCTTGAGCAATATTATGCACTAAATGAGATATGTCCCAACAACTTTGAAATATAATACATAAACATTAAAGTGATAGACGTTCATGATTACAACACAAGTCTAAAAGGTCTATAATCACAAAAGTATGAGAGGCAGAGCTTCTTAACTACATGCATAAACTAAATCATTTACTAGGCTAATTGGCTCACCTTAAAAAGTGTTTTAAGAGTTGTCAAGTAGTAATAGGGGAGTCCCTAAGTCATTTCCTCATGGAACAATCAGTTTTATATTCAAATTCATTCACTATCGAAAATAAAAGAAAATTATTGACTAAGGCTATTTACAATGATATTCACAATGAGAATTGATTCTTAGACATGATCAAAAATGTCCTCATTTCCTTTTGCATGAGATGGTGGATGAGTGCTAAAGAGTATGCAAGAAAAATGTATAATATAATGTGTCAAACACGAGTGGGGAATGGAAAATATTTAGCCAGCATCTAAGAAATTTTCACTTTAATGCACCTTGACACTACTTCAATTACTTCCATACATTAAGTGGATTCATGAACGTGCATTGATTAAATTGTGATTATCCCTGCTTAAGAATCTAAACCACATTCATCAATGTTATCTAATCCAATGATTCCAAGCAATAAAAGAAAGATCATAAAACTTACATTCTAAGGAACATTTCATCAAACACTATTTTCTATTCCACAGGATTCAATCTAATCCAAAAAAAATTACTCTACATAAAATCATTCGATACAATTGAGATAAAACCAAACAACGCAACATAAATATGGAAACTAAATGAGAAAAGTTTAAATGTAAATGCATTGAAAATAAAACAACACGACTGGAACTTATGGAGAGCAATTGTTGTGATCGAAGGTGAGGAACGGTGGACCTCGGGAGTTGGCCAAAAACTAGTCTACAACCCTCTAGCAAACGTCCGTTCTCTCTCTCCCTCTCGTCTGGTGCTTTCGTCTCTTGTCTCCTTTCTTCTTATTCTCTCTCTCTCTCTCCCTCTCTCTCTAGCCTCCTCTCCCCTTCTTTTCATTCAGTTCTCCCTTTCTAAAGCACCCAGTGCCCTCACCACCAAAAGGGAAAACTGCCCAACTTCTTTTTTTCTTCTTTTCTCGAAATAAACCCATGTTGCGTCTAGTCTCTCTCCAAAACTGGAAGAAGAAATATGCTCTCTTCCTTTATTTGTTTCAAAATCCAAAGAGACCAAATGAGCTTCCTGTGACTTCTGTATAACTCCCAAACTTCAAAACGCAGCTTTGCTTTGTCCAAAAAGTTGCTGCGTGTCTTGTGTCTAAAAGCCAATGCAATTTCCGTGTGGTTTGACGCAAGGGATGTAGGGGGAGGTGTGGAGTGCTTTCCAGAAGTGTGCTTTTCATATGGTGCTTTCAGCTGAAGTGAAATTGGTTTGGGTGTGAGATTGAAAGTAGTTGAAGGCATACGAGGTCCACTTTGAAGATAAGGTGTGATCCAATTGGAATTTCATGTTTTTGACGCAAGTAGGAGGATTGTTGAAAGCAATCTGTGAGTGCGTCGTTAAGTATGGGAAAAAGCAGTGCTACTTTTCATTTGACGCAGAGGCTTGAAATGCTTTTTCCATGTTGAAGTCAATTCCATGATCTGCTTTGGTCGACGCAGGAGGATTGTTGAAGCAGCATTATTCGTTGAAGGTTTAAGAGTTAAGGCGGGGTCCACTTGAAGATAAGCCAAAAAGCTTGGTCCTGGATCCAAATGCATGGTCCCCTGTTACTTGCTTCACATGATGGGTAAAATCCAATTTCCGTATGGCCACCTGCATATATGCATGATTGAGCTAAAATATTTCATATTTTAGCTATTTAAAACTAATGTATTTTAAATTCTTCATGACACTATTATTGGTTTTAGATGGAAAAATGGTTAATAAGCATAAATACGAGTTGTGATTTTTAATTGATTGATATCATGTTTGTGCTTAATTTTAGAATTATGACTTAATGGGACAATATTTCCTCACATAGATAGTCTGTTTTTGATAATTTATTTTTCTTTTAATTTATTTTTGAGTGTTATTTCTTATTATTTTCAGTTTAAATAAAATTCAAATGGGATCCGATTGGAACTTTCAACCAAAAATGCATACTAATTGAGAGGAATGAAGAGAATGAAGGAAGTACTTGGCAACTGAAAAATAAGATACAAAATGAAGACCTTTCAATGGTGACTTTCTTATCTTGATTGTTCATAAGCACATGCGATGAAGAAAATATTTTGCTTGTCCATGCAAAGTTAAAGTCTAAAAAGGGAGGTGCCGTGCATTACTTGACTTGTGGAGTTGGTGGTGATTATTAATGAAGAGCCGTGAATTGGAGGAATGAGTTTGCAACTTGGGGCAGCTATTTATATATATATATATTGCTGGATGAAGAAAATAAAGGAGAGATGCTGTGCTTGACTTGTGAAGAGAAGTCGGCTGGGGTGAATTGTAGTTGGGGGAGTTTGGCGCCGACTTGATATATATGTATATATATATATATATATATTGCTGCACGGAATGGAGAAGAGACCAGTCGGTGGGTGCAAGATGTTAATGTGTTGTGCTGGAACTGAAAAAGGAGTTGAGAAAAGGAAAGAAAGCAAAGTCGGTGCATGATTAGAGAGAGGCGTGTGAGTGTTGTGCTAGAATTAAAGTGTGTTGTGCTGGAATTGAGTGAAGAGTAAGTCAGTGCATGATTAGAGGGAAGAGAGTCGGTGCATGACTTAATTTTTTGCTTGGTGAGTTTTAGTTTGCTGAGTAAAAGACGTGTGGGGCTGGAAGAGAAAAATAAAAATAAAAGTAAAGAGAATAAGATGAGAGAGGAGAAATCGGTGGAAATTCATTGAAGCTTGACATAAAGAGAGCCATGCTTGACTTGTATAAAGCAATGGATGGTGAGAGAGACGTGGGATTAGAGGGAATTTTCTGGAGGTGTGTAGCCGTGTTGGACTTGGTTTGAGTGGTTTGAATTGAGGAGAAGAAATCGGTGCTTGATTGAATAGATGAGAGATGAAGAGGCGTGATTGAAGCTTTCCACTGAATTGGACATCATTGAAGTTGGTGGATTGGCTCTTTAAATAAGGGGTGCAGTCCGAAGGAGAGGAACAACTTTTTGCTTTGTTATGTTCTTTGTTATGTTCTTTAAATAATTGGCTCTTTCTTGTGTTCGGCAGTTTCTTTTTTTACTTAAACATTTTGTTTGTTCGGCAGTTTTTTTTTTCCTTTTGGCTTCAATGCTTTGTTGTTTTAGAATTTTTATCAAGTGTATTAAGAATTGTTCTAGAATTTTATTTCATTAAGTGTAATACCTTAATTTATTTCAAATGTGCTACTTTGTTTCATGAAACAAAGGAATTGTTTTAGAAGTTTTCATCAAGTGTGCTAGTTGGTTTCATTTTTTTTTTTTTTGATAGAGAACCTGCTTTCATTGATTAACTTGCAATAGCAATAGATACATCACTCAAAACAGAGTTCATAACCTCCAAGGGTCCACTCTCAGCCCACACTCTCTTGTTGGACTCCCTAATAGCTAACCTTGCAGCATTGTGAGCTGCACCATTTGCTGACCTGTGAACAAAAGACAGCTTCCAACCCGGATGAAGCCTCATCTCTTGCTGCAAATCATCTGTATCTTGGCCACCCCACGAAAAATCCTCATTTCTTGAATCTACAGCCTCTATGATTGCCTTTGCATCTCCTTCGAAGACAACATGGGTCAAGTCCATGTCTATACACATATCCAATGCCCTCTGCAATGCAGCTTTTTCTGCTTGGGCAGCCGAGAAAACCTTGTTCCTTGATGTAGTTAGGCATGCTTTTAACTTTCCTTCACTATCTCTAACTACTATGCCTATTCCACCTCTATTCAAAGACTTATCAAAAGCAGCATCGAAATTCACCTTTACAGCAGGCCACTCAGGAACTTGCCATTGCCTACTGACCACTGCAGTCGATTCCCCTCCCTCCAGCCTGCTACTAACCTTGGAATTAACCTCCCTCAGCACTGAAACTTCAGCCTGAGCCATTGTTGTAATGGACTAGGACTCATGAACTGATTCTTGAAGACAAAAGCATTTCTCCTGCTCCATAGGAGGTGACACAGCACTGCTGCCATTTGTAGCTCCTCACTGTCTAGTCTTGTTGACATTTCTTTCCATAGCTGTTGAAAGTCACAGAAGGAACTGTTCCACTTTTTGAGCTTGCTTCTGTCAACTCCCCACAGATCTCGAGTAGCTGGACAGGACCATAGGGTATGTATTACAGTTTCAGGCTCTCTGATACAGATAGGACAAAGGTTATTTTCCACAATGCTCTTCCTGCACAGCATATCTTTGGTTGGAAGTACATTGGATAGGCTCCTCCATACAAACATTCTGATTTTCCCTGGGGCTTCTAACTTCCATAGGTCCTTCCACATCCTTGCACAATCCCCTCCTGAAGAGGGTTCTCCCCTACTTCTTTTTGAAAAACAAGTATCCATGTAATAAGGGCTTTTGACTGTGAAAGTTCCTTTTGTAGACCCTGCCCATATCCTTTTGTCATTGGCCCCTCTCTTGCTAATGGGGATTGAAAGAATCAAATTTGCTTCCTCTTTACAGAAAATGGCCTTGACTAAATCCTCCTTCCATGACTTTGTGCTTACATTGATTAAAGCACTCACCTTACAGTTTGAATCCAAAGTGTTGGGGGGGGGGGGGGGGGGTCTGTACTTGGTATGTTACTGGACGAGGCAGCCACTTTTCCTTCCATATTGATATGTCTCTTCCATTACCCACTCTCCATACTAACCCTTCTCTCACCAGATTCCTACTAGACCAGATGCTTCTCCATATATACGATGGAGAACCCTTCAACTCAGCCTCCATCACCTCACAGTTCAAGAAATACTTCTCTTTGAAAACTCTTGAGACTAAAGATTGTGGCTCTTTAATCATTCTCCACAGTTGTTTTGCTAATAGAGCCCTATTGAAGCTATTAAAATCCCTAAAACCCAACCCACCTTGGTTTTTGACTGTTCCCATGCTGCTCCAAGATTTCCAGTGGATACCCCTTCCTGCCTCTGTTTGACACCACCAAAACTTGGCTATGATAGCTTCTATATCTTTTAAAAGCTTTCCAGGCACCTTGAAAACACTCATGGCATAGGTTGGGATAGCTTGCAACACACTTTTAATTAGAATTTCCTTTCCAGCAGTGGAAAGGAACCAATGCTTCCAGCTATTGACCCTCCTCCACACCTTTTCCTTAAGACTTTGGAAGGTGTTATATTTCGATCTGCCCACAATTGTTGGAAGTCCGAGATACTTGTTGTAGTTGTTACACCTTGAGCCATTTATCTGCTGCAAAATAAAATTCTTTGTTTCAACCCTTGTATTGGAGCTAAAAAACACACTTGTCTTCTCTTTATTCAGTGTTTGGCCCGATGCTTCCTCGTATACTGTCAGAAGGCCCTTGATCTGGTACCATTCCACCAGTTGAGCTCTGCAAAAAATAGCACAGTCATCTGCAAAAAGCAGGTGGTTAATCCTAGTTCCCTTCCTTGATACTGCTACCCCCTTGATGAGACCTCTCTGTTCAACACCATTCAAGAGAGAACTGAGAGCTTCAGCACATAAAAGAAATAGATAAGGTGACAAAGGGTCACCTTGTCTCAAGCCTCTTGTGGGTGTGATTACCTCTCCTGGTATGCCATTCAAAATTGTAGAATAAGTGACTGTTCTGACACAGTTCATTAGAAGGTTAGTCCACTTCAAGCCGAAACCCAACTTAATCAGGATAGCCTCTAAAAAATCCCACTCCACCCTATCATAGGCTTTTGACATGTCTAGCTTAATTGCCATAGAGCCCTCCCTTCCTTTCTTTTTTGAGTTCATGGTATGTAACATCTCAAAAGCCACCATTATATTGTCTGTGATGAGCCTATTGGGAAGAAATGCACTTTGGTTCCACGATATAACCTTATCCAAGACCCCTATCATTCTATTTGCTAACACTTTGGAAATTAGCTTGTAGGCAACATTACAAAGGGATATAGGTCTGAAGTCTTGGACTGAAATAGGCTGGTTTACCTTAGGAATAAGGACTAGATGGGTATGGTTCAATCTCCATGGCATTATTCCTGAACTTAGAAACTCCAAAACGGCACTGGACACATCCTTCCCCACAGTCTTCCAATGTTCTTGATAGAAGCCTGCACTATACCCATCGGGTCCAGGTGACTTGAAGGGAGACATATGCTATAGAGCCACTTCTATTTCTTTTGCAGTGAAATTCCTTTCCAGCTTAGATCTCATTTCATCAAAAACCTTAAGATCTATTCCCTACAAACACTTGTTGATGCATGTTGAATCCGGTTGAGTAGACTGATAAACTGAATTGAAAAAGGTCTTAAAACCTTCTACTATAGCTTCTTTCTCTACTAGTTCAATCCCATTCAAGTCCTTCACTCTCCTGATGGCATTTTTCTTTCTTCTCTGGTTCACGCAGGCATGATAGAATTTGGTGTTTCTGTCTCCTTCTACCAACCAGTGTCTTTTAGCCCTTTGTTTCCACTTTATGTCTTCTTGGTTTAAAAGGAGATTAAGGTCCACTTGAAGCTTTTTCTGTTCTCTTGAGTTCTCTGACCCTGCATTCCTTTGCAAGGCATCTAGTTGGTTAGTCTTTTCTTTAATAGCCTCCAGCCTTTCTCTACTCAAATTCATGCTCCACTGACTGAGCTTCCTTTGGGTTGTTTCTAGCTTCCCCATCAAAACTTCCATCCTGCTCCTCTCTCCCATCTGTTTATTCCATGCTTGTGCTACTACCTCACTACAACCCTCCCCATAGTTCCAGCTGGCCTCATACTTGAAGAAATGATGCCATCTTCGAAATGAGAACCTCTCAACACTGAAATCTAACAATATTGGGCTGTGATCAGAACAGATGGCTGGGAGAGTCTCAACTGTGTGCCCCGGATATAGAGATTTCCACTCAACATTAGCTATGGCTCTATCCAATCTCTCTTTCATAAAGGATTCATCTTCATGGCAATTGCTCCAGGTGAATTTGTTTCCAACCCACCCCAGGTCGCATAAACTGCCTTCCTCCATCACCTCTCTGAATTGTCTCATCAGATACTCACTCCTAGGATTTCCTCCTACCTTCTCATCTTTGTACAGAACCTCATTGAAATCACCTATGACGCCCCATCCCCCATCTGCAGGCTTAAAAGATGATAATAAACTCCAAGTCTTATTTCTTAAGCTTGTAACAGGGTGGCCATAGAAACAAGATAGCAGCCAACTGTTACTGCCTGATTCATCACTCATACGCACATTAATATGATGCTGAGAGTAATTGATGAGCTCTACCATACTCTCTTCCTTCCACATGAGCATAAGTCCCCCCCCCCCTCTTCCCACTGCCTCTACCACTACACAACCTTGAAACCTGAACCTCTTAGAGATCCTGCAGGCTTTTGTATACGATAACTTGGTCTCCATTAGAAAGACCAGCTCGGGCTTCTTTTCCTTGATCAACATACCAAGGTACTGAACTGTATGGGGGTTCCCAAGCCCCCTACAGTTCCAACTTAGGATTTTCATAACCCCTGGTGGGGCTGCCTTGCAGCCTCCACCATGTCCACTGAGAGTGTTTCCTTTCCCAGTATGCCATTAACAGCAAATGACTTATGTTTTTTCAAGGGGCTATAGTTTGCTAGACTCACCATAGATGTGCGTTTTTCCCCTTGGGATCGGGTAACCATGGTTGAGGAGGATGGTTGCTTCATATTTCTTGCTAGCCTCTTCCACCTTCGATCAGTTCTTTTACTCTGTGTCTCCTGTACAGTACAGGCAACTCTGTCTATCTCATTGGCCAGAGAGCTAGCCGTTGAGGGTGTAAGCCTCTGGTTAATGGGCTTTTGGGTCGATTGGACTAGGTCTCCTTCAGGCCCGACAATGAGACCCGGCCTGCTTTCTTGTTCTTCTGCAAGCTTTTCTTCCCGCCCTTTTCTTTCCTTCTGCTGACCTGCTGTCACTGTATCACCCATACCGGGTTGTTGCACATCGACCCAGGTTGCCATACCTTCCTCTAACACTGCTGAGGTTCGTACTAGCTCCTTTTCCACTGTTCTTCTTCTAGCTTCGACCGTCACTGGTCCCTGTGTGTTGGAGAAGGTTGAGCTAGAGTGCATGTTTCTTCCATTGGCTTGCCGGTCTCCTTCCTCATTTCCACCACCACCCTCCACCTCTGCCTACCCATTGGCCTCTCTTCCCTTGTTGTTTCGGTAAGAGAATAAGTTGCACTTTGAGAAACTCTCTGCCCTTAGCCAGGATCCAAATTGAGCCTCCGACCCTCCCTCCACTGTTTGGTCTGCCTGCTTAGCCAGGCAACCCTTTTCTCCATGAACAATCCATCCGCACTTAAGGCAGATTCGGGGAAGGTTTTCATAACGGAAGGAAACCCAGTGCTTTGTTTGCTCTACGATGATAAAGCGACCCCTCGGGATTGCCTTCATCAATGCTAGTTCTATTTTTAAACTTAAACACCTTCCCCATCCGGTACCATCTTCTTCCACATCAACCTCTAAAACCCTTCCCACTGAACTTCCGATTTGGTTACCCCATTCCATGGACATACACCCTAAAGGCAAGTTATGGATTTGTAACCAAAAGGTTTCTTTATCGAAAACCATCTCCCTGAGGCATAACTTCCCCTCGTATGGGATCAGGACAAGCAAAGATGAATCAAAAGACCACGGTTTCCCATCAAGAACTCTGTACATGTCTGCATGAGTTTCAAATGAGATTACAAAAGTGTTGCGTTCCACTTCTTGAAAGACTGCCCTTCTGCTAATACGCCATATTTTTGCCATGGTATTGCTGATCAATGTTTTGCTAACTGGGCGGTCTGAACAGACCCTTCCTATCAAACTCTTTTCTCCCTTACGATCAATCTCTTTATTTCCCGTTTGCATTAACTCCACTACTTCCTCTTCCTCCTCGGATAGTTTGAACTTTCTCCATTGAGCCATTAAGACTTCAGCTCCACCACGTTCTCCGCCAGCCATGAAAACCACGGGACTGTAAAAAAACACCACCTCCGGAGCTTTGAAAAAGCTCTAGAGAGGAGACTCGAGCATTGCTAGTTGGTTTCATGAAACAAAAGAATTGTTTTAGAAGTTTTCATTAAGTGTGCTACCTTAATTTATTGCAAGAAGGGTTCGGTTGAGAGCTTTTGTTTTTGATTTTTCTGAAATATCATACGTGGGGAGTAGATGAGTTGTTCTAGAGTTTTCATTAAAGGTTTGGAGATAATTTTCAAGAGTGATACATGAGAAGTTGTTTCTTTTTGCTTTAGATTTCAATTGAATGGTGAAGGGGAGTTTTTGTCTAGACTTTTCATTCTCTATTTTATTTAACTTCAGTTTAAAGTTTATGGAATACTTTTGAGATTTTTTTGGCTTAGAAGTTTGGGTAATTTATTTGCTGTTTACTTATTTCATGTTATTTATTTTTCTCACTTCTTTAAGCCTTCATTTAATAGTGATTACAATTGTTATGTGTTATTCTGAGAATTTGTGATTTAAATACAAAGATGAATTCTAGAATCTTGGTTTTGGGCATTTTCAATTTTCAGTTCATGTTTTGTCAATTACTTTCTAATTTAGTTTAATTCTTAATTTAATTTTATTAATTTTTGAGTTTAATCTATTAGTCATTTACATTCCAATCCGACAATCAAAATCTAAAAACATGAATCTAGTCCATAACTAGTACCCTTTTCCATCCATTGCACATACCATTATTTTATTTTCTCTTTGTGAAGTTTTTCACCTTTTTTCAATGAGTTTGATTTTTAAGTAACTTTTCCTGAGGAGGCGATCTAGGAATTTATTCATAATTATTACACGACATCCTCCTGTACTTGGGATAGCATTAGTGTTACTCATTTTTGAGTGAGTTAAGTTTTTGGAGCCGTTGCTGGGTAAAAGTTGTCTAACTTAAATTTAAACTTGTTATCTTATTATATTTTTCTCTACCATATTATCTCCAGTTACTCATCTCATTTGCATCAACCACTCATCTCTACCATATTAGATTGATGTTTCATGTCATGGGTGAGAGACACTTCAAATAGGTTGCTTAGAGTCACATCGAGTGTTGAGAGTAGTATACACAGCTTGGAGATAGATAGCTCGTCTGTCTTTTCTTTGAGTAAGCCAGGTGACGAAATTGAAATTGAACCAGAAAACATGGCTGCACCTGCACCACACACTCTTAAGGACTATTTACAACCCACTCGTACCACTACACCTTTATGCATTGTTTTACCAGAAAATGCACCTAATTTCTCTATTAAGTATAGCATGATGTCAGTGATATCTCAGTTCCACGGGATGGATTCTGAGAGTCCTTACCAGCACTTGACAGATTTTGAGTTGGCTTGTGCTACTTTTATCACTAGGGCTGTTACTGATGAATTCATTAGACTTCGTTTATTTCCTTTCTCTTTAAAGGATAAAGCGAAGATTTGGTTTAACTCTTTGAGACCTAATTCTATTTCTAGTTGGTCTGATATACAGCGTGAATTCTTACAAAAAATTTTTCCTTTTCAGAGAACTCAGTTTTTGCAAGAGCAAATCAGCCAGTTCAATCAGAGACCTGATGAGACCTTTCAGGCCAGTTGGAAAAAATTTAAGAATTTGATGAACATCTGTCCACATCATGGTTTTGAATCTTGGAGGTTGGTGAGCTACTTTTACACTGGTCTCACACCATAATGCAAGCAATTTATTCAGACAATGTGCAATGGGGAGTTCTTCAGTAAGGAACTTGATGAAACACTATCATTTTTTGACTACCTTGCTGAGAGCACACAACAGTGGAATACTCATACTAATCGAGTTCCATTAGCACCACAGCCACTGAGGGCTATTTCTGGAGGGGGCAGATATGAGCTTAAAAAGACACTGATGTTCAAGTCTGAATAGCTGCATTGACTTGAAGACTAGAGGTCATGGAAATAGAAAAAGTGAAGGCTGCAAAAGTAGTAGAGGCATGTTCTATATGTGCTGATTCAAACCATAAGACCCAAGACTGCCCGATTATGCCAGTATTTCAAGAAGGTGGGTCTAAGCCAATGCAATCAGCTAACTGGGTTAATAGAACACAGAATCAGCCTTTCTCCAATACATATAATCCAGGGTGGAGGAATCACCCAAATTTCTCATGGAGAAATGATCAGCCTGGTCGGTCCCCACCACCTCAGCAGCAGCCATTTAATCAGGGTGCTCCTCAGCACCGGTATCCGCCATATCAGAATCCTCAGAGCTATCCTTATGTAGCTCCTCCTGGATTTCAGCCTCATGTAGCTGCACAGAGTTCTCAACCTTCATCATCTGCAAAGAAGACTCTAGATGACAGTATGGCTCAGATGGCCAATACACTTCAGCAATTCATGCAGATTCAGGCCACCACAAATAATCAAAATACTCAGGCCATAAATGAGTTGCGTGGCACTGTTAATAAGATGAGCACAACCTTGAGCACCTTAGAGAAAGGGAAATTTCCAGCACAACCTCAACCTAATCCTCAAGTATACAGACAACAACAACATCAAGTGCATAATGTCTTAGGAGACGTTATTGAGACAGTGAAAGCTGTTCTTACTTTGAGAAGTGGGAAGGAAGTTCCCCGACCTGAGATGACCATAGACACAGAGGTAGTTTCTCCTACACCTAAAGATGCAGCAGAGTCGAATGAAGTTGAAAAAGAACCAGAGGTAGTGAGACCAGAACTGAAGAAGCCTGTGAGTGCAGATGTTGAGACTAGTAAGGGATACCAACCTGTGGTTCCCTATCCTCAGAGATTGGCAGCTGGCCAAAAGAACAAGTATCACACGGAGATTCAAGAGATTTTCAAGCAAGTGAAGATCAATATTCCACTCTTGGATGCCATACAACAAGTGCCTTCATATGCAAAATTTTTGAAGGACTTGTGCACAGTGAAGAGGAAGCTGAATGTAAAGAAGAAAGCTTTCCTAATGGAGCAAGTTAGTGCATTGATATTGAGTGAGACTCCTCAGAAGTTTGGAGATTCCGACTCTCCCAACATTTCCATTATGATTGGTAAATCACGCATTGGGAGAGCTTTACTTGATTTGGGGAGTAGTGTGAACTTGCTACCGTTCTCAGTATATGAGCAGTTGGGATTGGGTGAGCTGAAAAAGACCTCCATCATGCTACAGTTGGCTGACAGATCAGTTAAGGTACCGAGGGGTATTGTAGAGGACGTGTTGGTCCAGGTGGACAAATTCTACTACCTAGTGGATTTTGTGGTTCTTGACATGCAGCAACCGGTCTCCACTATTTACCAAGCTCTTGTCATCCTAGGAAGACCATTTCTAGCTACATCAAATGTTTTGATCAATTGCAGAAGTGGAGTTTTGAAGCTTACCTTTGGGAACATGGCACTTGAGTTGAACGTTTTCAACGCTTACAAGATGCCAGCACATTTTGATGACACAAGTGATTTGAATGCTGTAGAGAGTTTGACACCAACAGATTTTATTTGCTCAACTTCTCCCTTCTCTGATGATGATTATATTTTTCAGACACCTGAATTTTTACTTGATGAGAAAATTGATCATATCAATGAAGATGACTTTGATTTTTTTGATTGTTTTGCAGATTCTTCTTTACCACTTGAAGTACAATTTGCGGGAGCAAGATGGCAACCCCAGTTCGAAGCTCTACCACCACCAGACATACTTAGATCTTTAGAGGAAGAAGTTCCTCAATTGGAATTGAAACCGCTTCCTCAAGATTTGAAGTATGCGTTTCTTGGACCTGAAGAAGGTACTTTTCTGGTGGTGATTTCCTCAAAGCTAAATCAGAAGAATGAAGCACAGTTGATTGAAGTATTAAGGAAGCATCGAGGCGCAATTGGTTGGACAATAGCTGACATCAAAGGCATTGATACCGCTGTATGTACCCACATAATCCATCTTGAAGACGATGCTAGACCGGTTCGTGATGGTCAACGTAGGCTCAATCCTACAATGAAGGAAGTCGTGAAAGAGGAAGTGCTTAAGCTACTCGCAGTGGGAATCATTTACCCCATCTCAGACAGTAAGTGGGTAAGTCCAACTCAAGTGGTACCAAAAACATCTGGTTTGACTGTCATAAAAAATGATAAAAATGAGTTGATTCCAACTAGAATGGTTACTGGCTGGAGAATGTGCATTGATTATAGAAAACTTAATTCAGCCAGTAGGAAGGATCATTTTCCTTTACCATTCTTGGATCAAATTTTGGAAAGAGTAGTTGGTAATGCATATTATTGTTTCTTGGATGGCTACTCTGGTTATTATCAAATTGCTGTAGCACCTGAGGATCAGGAGAAAACCACTTTTACCTGTCCTTTTGGCACTTTTGCTTTTACTAGAATGCCTTTTGGTTTGTGTAATACTCCAGCTACTTTTCAGAGATGCATGATGAGTATTTTTTCTGACATGATTGATGATATTTGTGAAATATTCATGGATGATTTCTCTGTTTTTGGAAAATCCTTTTAGAGTTGTTTGCATAATTTGGCATATATTCTCCAGAGATGTGAGGAAAAAAATCTTTTACTTAATTGGGAGAAATGCCAATTTATGGTTACTCAGGGCATTGTATTAGGGCATATTGTTTCTTCTGAGGGTATAAAGGTTGACAAGGCAAAGATTGAATTAATATCTAAACTTCCTATCCCTAGGACAGTTAGGGATATTCGTTCTTTTCTTGGTCATGCTGGCTTTTATAGGCGGTTTATTCAAGGGTTTAGTTCTATTGCAAAACCTTTGTGCACTCTTTTGCAAAATGATATTGAATTTGTTTGGACTGATGAGTGCCAAAAAGCTTTTGATACCTTGAAAAGGTCGCTTACCACTGCCCCTATTGTGCAACCCCCGCAGTGGGACATTCCCTTTGAGATTATGACAGATGCTAGTGACTATGCCTTAGGAGCTATTTTGGGGCAACGGGTGGATAACAGACCTTTTGTGATTTATTATGCCAGTAGAACCTTGAATAATGCCCAGAAAAATTATACCACTACTGAAAAGATTGCTTGCAGTAGTTTTTACACTTGATAAATTTCGGACTTACATTCTTGGTTCTCCTGTTACTATTTTCACTGACCACTCTGCTTTAAAGTATTTGTTGGCTAAGAAAGATGCAAAACCACGCTTGATTTGCTGGATTCTATTACTTCAAGAGTTCAACATCAACATTAAGGATAAGAAATGAGTTGAAAATGTGGTAGTTGACCACCTCTCTAGATTGTCATCATCTCCTTCTTCAAATGTCAGCCTTCCTCTTGATGATAGTTTTCCGGATGAGCAGCTATTTATGGTTGATAGAGCTCCCTGGTATGCTGACATAGTCAATTATCTGGTGACTGAGCGAATACCTTCTGAATGGTCAACCCAAGATAAGCTTCGGTTTCTATCTGAGGTAAAACATTTCTACTTTGATGACCCTTATCTTTTCAAATATTGTTCGAACCAATTGATTCGGAGATGCATTCCTGATGATGAGTTTTCTTCAGTATTCAGATTTTGTCATATGGGTGCATGTGGTGGTCATTTTTCAGCAAATAAAACAGTGGCAAAAATTTTGCAAAGCGGTTTTTATTGGCCTTCCATGTTTAAGGACGCTTACAATTTTTGTAAAGCATGTGAGTCTTGTCAAAAGTTGGGAGCCATTAGCAAAAGAAACATGATGCCCCTTTCCCCCATTCTTACTTTAGAAATCTTTGATTGTTGGGGAATAGACTTCATGGGACCTTTTCCGGTTTCCTTTGGAAACACATATATTTTATTGGCTGTGGGCTATGTTTCAAAGTGGGTTGAGGCCATCGCTTGCAAAACCAATGACCATCATGTTGTACTAAAATTTTTACAATCTTTGTTTGCTCGATTTGGCATGCCCAAGGTTATCATTAGTGACGGGGGTTCTCATTTTTGCAACAAACCATTTTCTACACTTGTGAAGAAATATGGTATTACACACAGAGTTTCTACCCCTTATCACCCTCAAACAAATGGGCAAGCTGAATTGGCAAACAGAGAGATAAAAATCATTTTAGAGAAAACCATCAAGCCTAATAGGAAAGATTGGTCGATTAAACTTCTTGATGCTTTGTGGGCTTATAGAACAGCTTTTAAAACAAATCTAGGGATGTCTCCCTATCGATTAGTTTATGGTAAAGCTTGTCATTTACCTGTTGATATTTAGTATCGAGCTCTTTGGGCCATAAAACATGTTAACATGTCACGTGATGAAGCTTTAGGGTTGAGAAAATTGCAGATCAATGAATTGGATGAAGCTCGTCGGAATACTTATGACAACGCGCAACTGGCAAAGGAATGCATGAAAATTCTGCATGATCAGAAAATTCATCCAAAGCATTTCACACTTGGCCAGGAAGTTCTTCTTTACAACTCTCGCTTGCATATTTTTCCTGGAAAGTTGAAATCCCGATGGAGTGGGTCATACATTGTAAAGACCGTTCATTCTCATGGCGCTGTAGACATTGTCAATCCGAAGAATGGTAATAGCTTCACTATCAACGGACAACGTCTAAAGTCATTTATGAAGGTCTTTGATCCATATGAAGAGATCTTGCTTGTGCAAGACCCCAGGGAAGTGTTTTGATTTGTTTTTCCTTCTTTACAGTTTTCTTTACAATTATTTGTTCTTTTGTTTTGATTTTATAACTCTTGTTGATTGTTTATTTTGCTTGCTTAGTTCTGTGCACTTTGTTTCTTTCGTTCGATTCATTGAGGACTATGTCTCTCACTAGTTGGGGGTAGCATGTGTGCACAGTTTAAAAATATATATATATATAAATAAAAAATAAGATTTGTGAAATTTGAGCATCTTAGTGGAGTAGTTGAGCGGGATCATTTGTGAAGATTTATTTTCAAGCTTAAACATAGAACATGATTTTTGATGCATCATATTTTGTTGATATGTGGCTTGAAACACCTGGATGTTATGCTTATTGAGATGAAACTTGATAAAATTTTTGTAGAACGAAAGGCAAATTTTGAAGGACATTTTGCACATGCTTACGCTTGTAGTGTTCCTTATTTACTATTCATTGATTTAACACTGGAGAAGTAAACTGCAGGACTACCAAGCCATGCAAAAAAAAAGGGGGGGGGGGAAAGGATTTGAAAAGATTAAAAAAAAAAAAAGGAGAGAAAATGAATAAAGGTAATGTTGGAAAGCCACTGTGTTTTATAATGTTTTTAAATATTGTAATGTTGTATTTAGGTAAAAATAAATAGAAATAGGCCATTGGACTTGTGGTTCATAGCAAGTCTCTCCCTCTCCTCCTTTGGAGGAGGAGGGTTTTTCTCGCTCCTCCTTGGGAGGGTGAGGGTTGGTGTCCCCCTCCTATTTTGGAGGGGGGTTGGATGTATGTTTTTTTTTTTTTTTTTTTCAGATAAGTCAAGATAGACATCTCTGTTGATACAAAGTCTAGCATCTTAAAAGGTCTTGTCATTGGAGAGTTTACTAAAGTTAAGACAATGTTCGTCATAAAGAAATTTGTGGGTGGGAAGCTTACAACAGATGAGTAGTTTGCTTGTAACCAGGGTTTTGTTCCTACATTTATCAGTCACAGCTGTAACTTCTTTCATGAACGAATTGAAGTCTATTTCAAAAAAAAAGAACTTCCAATGTGATATACTATGTACTGTTAGATATCAATAGGTCCATTGTATCTTAACTGTCTTGTATGAGGGGTATGTAGCCTTGTGTTACATGTCCTAATACTTCAGTCACCATTCAATCCCAAGCAGGGGGTGGGAGCATCACATCCTCAATGCGAAATGGCTTTGTTTTGTCATAAACAAAACAACACTATTTCGTATGAAGGATTAAGAAACTCCCCCTTCTTCAAACTCTCATATCTCTCTCTCTCTCTCTCTCTCTCTCTCTCTCTCTCTCTCTCTCTCTCTCTCTCTCTCTCTCTCTCTCTCTCTCTCTCTCTCTCTCTCTCTCTCTCTCTCTCTCCATTGTCGTTTGTCTTCACTGTCACCATCCGTCTACTTTTTTGCATCAAAGGTAAGAATCAAACCTTACCGATTATTTTTCTCCCATTTGATCTTTGTTGAGTTTTGGATTGGAGATTGGAAGAAGGATGAAATTGAAATGGAGATGGAGGATGAGATTGTGAATTGTGTGTTGTGTTTGTAATTGTGCATGTATTTGAATCTTGATTGTTGAATCGTTGATTGTGTGTCAAACTCACTGTGTTTCCACCGATTCCTTGATGGAATTTTTTGTAGGGTTTTTGGATTGGGAACCCTAAATTAGTTTTAGAGTCCCAATCCGAAATAGGGGTGTAACCAGTTTGGTTTGGTTCGGTTTTAGATAAAATTTGGAACCGAACCGGTATGAATCGGTTTTGCATTTTCAAGAACCACTTCCACACTAGTTATCCCCCTAAACTGGTTCTTCGGATTTTATCGATTTTGGTCTGATTTTTCAGTTTTAATATACTATATTATATATAATATAATATATTATAGTATATAATACTATAATGATAATATATTGTAGTATATTATAATATATATTATAATTATATTATAGACTATAGTGATATATTATAGTATATTATAATATATAGTGATATAGTATTAGTATAATTATTAATATGCACTATATAATATTAATATAATAAACTACAGTGATATAAGATTTTAAAATTTAATATTATATTAATTAATAATTTATCATATAATACAAAACTATTTTATACATAAAAATTATATACAATATAAAAAAATAAAATATATATAAACTGGTCCAGTCCAGTTTTAGAAAAAGAAAAACCGAAATCGAACTGATTTTGACCAGTTTTAAGAATGATAAAACCAGTACTAGACCGGTTCGGTCTGGTTTACCAATTCTATAGTTTTTTTTATACAGTTTTAAGACAAAATGGTATGTCTGCCTACATGCCGATTGAGTGGTATATATTGTCAAAGAAAGAAATGGCTATATTTTGTGAGTGGCTAGTAAAGATTAAATTACCAAATGATTATGCCTCAAATCTAACAAGATGTGTGTAAACAAATGATTGGAAAATTACTGGATTAAAATGTCATGATTGTCATGTATTTTTACAATGTATCTTACCTGTTGGTATCCGTGGGTACTAGATGAGAGACGTGCGCATGACTTTAACTAAATTGTGTGCATTTTTTAAAGACTTATGTGCTAGACGTTAATTGTCAAAGCTTTCGATCATATGGAATAAGAAATTACTATAATATTGTGTAAGCTAGAAAGGATTTACTAATCGTCATTCTTCGACGTCATAGTTCACCTAGCAGTTCATTTTCCATGTGAGGCTCGACTTGTAGGACCAATCTAATATAGATGGATGTATCCCATTAAACGATTCCATGGGAAGTTGAAACGCATAGTGGGTAACAAGGTCCATCCAAAAGGATAAATTACAGAAACATACACTGACGATGATTGGCATACCTTTTGTTCCAAATACTTCCACGGATTTGACACTAAGTTTGATGGGTCAGAAATAAACTTTGATGTTGATCAAGCAAGAAAACAAAATGGGTTTACTATGTTTCCCAACAAGTATGTCCATTTGGTGTAGCGCGTGGTTATGAGTTGGGTGGAAGAGAGTTTAAGAAAGGTCAGTGGTATGTGCTAAACAATTGTACTAAGATAAAGAGCCGCTCAAAGTAAGTTGTAATTTTTTGTTAATTAATATTATGATTTACTTTAAAAATTTTCTAAGAATATAAATTTTTTTTAGTAATCATTAATTTCAGTGATCATATTAACGTGCTCAAGGAACTAGGAGTAAATTATATAAACCAAAAACATGAAAAGGAGTTCTCGAGATGGTTTGAACAACAGTTAATGACATTACAGATGCTTTACTCAATATGTAGGTTGTACAAATGCATGCGAATAGTCCAAACGATATATCAGATAAACTGTATGCATTGGCGCATGGCCCCTCAAGATGCGCTACTCGATATTCTGCATGCATTTATCAGGGAAGTAGGTACCACACAATGGATTGAGAACGCTATAGAAAGTTACAAAATAGTGGTGTCCTAGTCAAAGGAAGTCATGATGGAGAAAACATTGATTTCTATGGTGTTATTGTCGATATAATGGAATGAAATAGTTAAGGGAGCTTGTATTGTATCTATTTAAGTGTGATTCGTGGGATTTAAGCAATCCTCGAATTGATGTCCGCAATGATGAATATTTTTTTAGTATTAATAAATCAAAAAAATGGTACGAAGATAATCATTTTGTTTTGGCTTCTCAAGTATCTTAAGTATTCTACTTAGATGATTCAGAGTTAGGAAATCAATGGCGAGTTATCCAAGAAATATATATCATATTATCCCTAAGGTGGAAGGATAAGATGAAGAAGAAAATGATCCCTCTATTTAAGAAGCATACCAAGAGAGTTAAATCATTTTTAATTTGTTTGTTGATTTGAGCCAGTATAAAATGATTCCATTACATTGAGAAGATATTGAGACTGAAATTGTTAATGCAAAGTTGAGTAAAATGTTGAGTCATCTAAAATATCTACAGATGATGAGAGCAAATGGTCAAATGAAACTGATATGGAGCATGATTGACCAGTCATGTGTTCACATTACACTTGATGACAAATCTTTTACTTAATGAATGCATCAGTATTTCAAAATTATGCCACATTTGAAGAGGAAGGAAGTTCGCACCCCATCTCCATCTGTTCCTAGCTCTCAGTCTGACACACCACTAGAGATTGAATCTACAAAACAAGAAAAAAATCTAATAGTCATAAAATTTATCAATTAAGGTCATAAAATAGACATATTATATAGTTTCTACCCATTATTTACTTTGTTTCTACAACATTATATTTTATAGAGTTAACTGTACAAACTCGTTAAGGTCGAGGCACTACTAGAGGTGTGATGGTGGAAAAATATCGTAAAGTGGATGAGATCAAAGTTAATATTCCTGAAAAACATACCGGATGCTAAAGACAACTAGCAATTTGACTTGTATCGCATGTGGGTGCTCTTACACAAACTTGTACACCTTTGGCAATAACTTCATGCCAGAAAGTCTCCCAAGATATGAAAGATTTTATCAAAAAATGTTATTTGGCAATTTTTAAATAATTTATTTATATTAATAATATTTAATATGTATGCAAAATTTAGAATATTCTAAATGATAATATATTTGTGTATAATTTTTTCTCGAGGATGACTTCAAACTAAATTTTGGTCGCAGAGAAGAGTGTAAAAATGTGTATGAGCTTACATGTAATGCATTCCATAAATATAAGATGAGGTGTCATGAGTGTTATAATAAGTTTGAGAATAAGGAAGAAGCATGCAAGCATCCTTCTCATGATGTCCGACCTTTTGAGTGGAAAAAACTTTATGACATGTTTGAGAATCCATCATATAAGGTATAATTACATTAATTATTTTACCTGTCCTATTTGTCATTTCGCTTTCTAATATTTACAACTTCTATGCAGGAGTGAAGTTCTATAAACAAAGCATATAGATCAAAATTGAAGATTCATCATCATGCAAGTTCAAGATCTTTCCATTGCCTCTCTAAGAAATTGGTATTGCTATTTTTTTATTGTATATAGTTAATTATTTGTTGGAATTCTAATGATTTTATATCTTAACAAATATCTCTTATAGCAAGAGTTAGATGCCAATTATGATCTGACAAAATTATATGCTGCATCACATACTGATCGTAATGAAGAGTGTACTTATTCCAATACCCATAAAAATTATGTAAATATTATAATTTGTTTTAATTAAACATATGCCCTTGAAAATTTTGTAAGCATTATAATCTATTTTAATTAAACATATTAGAATATTTATGACGATATTAATTCTTTCTCTTATGTATAGGATAAAATGGTTGCCCTACGTGTTAAATCTGTGTCAGATAAAAATTCAACAACAAGTGATGTTGAAATTTTTACACAAGTTCTAAGTCAATGTCCAGAATATTTGAGAGGTTTGGATCGCTATATAAAGCCTTCTGCATCTTCATCTTCATCTTCATCCAAGTTTTTGCTTCTAGCTAAGACCTCTATAGCGTTAGAGAATGTGAATTTCAAGATCAAAGAATTGACTGCACGGTAGCATGAGTTAGAGGCTCAATTGACCAAAAAAGCAGGCATGGAGATGTGCATGAAACAACAAGAACAGTTCAAGCGAGAGATGCAACTTCAAATGCATATGCTTATGCAACAGTTCAGGCCTCCAAGTAACTGATTTATATTACATGCACAGATTTTGGGATCTATTTTTATACGAAGAATGCTAGTACGATTTTATTTATTTAGTTCACAATTATTATATTACTTTTGTGAGTATTAAATAAATTATAATGTATTCTTTCAAATATTATGAATGTCTATTTGATTTTTTATTATTAGATTGAAATAGAATATCCATCATTCGAATAGTATTATTAAAGGATTCAAAAACTAATATGGTATATAATCCAATTTATTTTCGTATTGTTCAGATATTACTTGAGACGGTTCGAATAGTTTTACATTACAAATCGTTCGATCTCTTCATGCATCAATCAAACAACTAACTCAGTACAATCAAACATATTTTATTGTTTGGTCATTACATTGTTTGTTTGAACGTTTCCTCACGCCTATTTGTTCGAACGCATTTTGGTATCGATCGACCACTCATGAATGCAGCTTTTGAACACATTAGATGCTTGAACAACAAACTTGAACCATTTCAAACACGATTCTGGGACGAAATTCAGTAGTGCCAAAAAAGAATATTTCGTTCGAACGTGTTCAAATGGTTTTCTTCAAATTCGTTTTGAAAAATATTTTTTTGGATGAAATTGTGATTTTTGCCCCAAAATATCTTTTGAAACATTGTCATTGGAATGACCTTTGGATGATTCTTTTTCATCCCAAGATATATATATAAATATATATATATTGTGATGACCCGTTTTTACGTGTATTTTCACTGAAGGCGCTTTTTAATTTATTTAATATAATAGTTATTTTATTTTAAATTAATGTATTTTAATTGGTTTTTATTTATTTGATGCGATGTTTAATTTATTTAGTCGTTTTACGGTTTTTAAAATCGTTTTTGGAGGATTAGTTTTGGTTTCCGGAGTGAGGACTGGACCTCATTTCTTTTCCCTCATCTTTTCTTTTTCTTTTCTTTTTTTTTCCTTTTTATTTTTCCTTTTTCCTTCTTTTTCTTTCTTTTCTTCTTCTTTCTTCTCCTTTCTCTCCCACGTACGCCGAACAACTTCTTTTTCTCCTTCCCGTCGCCGCCACTTTGACCGCCCAGTTCTCCGCCATCCGGCCACCGTTTAGTGCACCACCACCACCATTCTCTTCCCCTTCCACCACAGATCATTCCCACCAATTTTCAGAGCCATCGGACCAGCTGTTAGCCATCGCGAGCCGCCAAAAGTCACTGCACCTGCTCTATTTTTGCCCCTGTCGCCGGTTGCTTTCGCAGCCCAGAACCGCTGCTCGCCAGCGGTGTGGCCTACACCACCTACCCAATTTTCTTCCCCTCTCACCAGTGAACATGCCCACCAAGTTTCACCTCCATCCGAGCCACCGTTAGCCACCACGAGCTCCTCCAAGCCATACAGTTTTTCATCGATTCTGGCGCCGTCGCACCACCTCCGACCACCATCTCTTCACAGCTTCTTCCCCTACCTCTTGCCGACCTAAACCACCCATTTCCGGCCTCGATCCGTTTCCGGAGTACCTCCCACGAGCTCAACTCCGTTCAGCCCCTTTTTGGCCTTCGACCGCCATTTCCACCACCACCCACGGCCAAAACTCGTTTCCTTTAACTTCATAAATATCTTAAGACCATTCCCTATCAATTTCATACCTTGGTTTATCCCCGTTCGAAAGTGGATAATTTATTACCCACGGGCACAGTGTAAATTATACTGTTACGTTGCTTTTCCTCCGCCATTTGCAACGCCGCAAGCTTTCTAAAAATATCGTATAGTGCTGTAACTATTTTCTAAACTCTACTTTTAGATTTAAATATATTTTGCTCCTACAATAATTATTTGACTGCTGGTTGGTTGATTCCAGACTGAGTCCGAGGAGTTCGGGGGTCGGATGGATTGAGGACGGAGTTGTTTGGTTGATGTTGTTTTTTGTTTGAGATATTTGAGCCTTGATGTTTGCTTTGTATAGTGCACGCATGTTCATGTTTAAAAAGGGAAAACCGGGTTTTTCGTGTAGTTGCATGCATGTACATGTGTTTGAAAAATGAAAGCTGTGCTGGTAAGCGAGAAATGATTTATGGTATATGTGAAGGGTTGGACTGACTGGTTTGAGTCAGAGGCACACATAGGGATGGTGGTAAGCAAGGACGGTGGTAGAATCCTGCCTGTGATTCCCGCCTACGGTGCACACGTAGGGATGGTGGTAGAGTCCCGCCTGTGATTCCCGCCTACGGTGCATGCGTAGAGATGGTCGTGAGCAGGGATGGTGGTAGAGTCCCGCCTGCGATTCCCGCCTACTGTGCTCTGATGGTTTGGTTAATGGGCCATTTTTTAGGAAAATGGCAAGGTTTTGTATGAGGATATTGCGATCCATTTTCTGGGAAAACGGTGGTTTGGGCCATTATCTAGGATAATGGCGAGGCTTGGTTTTATACGATATGTTTTTGGGCCAAATGGGATTTTGGCGTGCGTGGAAAAAATGTGATTTTATGGGATGAGAGCATTTGCATTCTTTCATGCATATTGTGGAGTTTATTATGTTTTTATCTAGTGGTGTTTGGAGTTTACTTACCTGCGGCACCATTTTTGGTACCGTAGATTTTGAGGCAGAGATCGAGGATGAAGAGGAGGAGGCTGAGCCCGAAGATGCGGCTCCGCTGGGATGCTAATGTTATGTTTTGTATTTGATTTAAAATTATATTTGTGTTTGTAATATTCTATTCTATATGTTTTTGAACAGCTTTGTATTAAACAAGAAAAATTCTGGTACTTAGTTATGGACTTTTCCTTTCGCTGCATTTTTTTTGTGCACATTCGTCGCTTATACACACACTTGGCATACGTCGATAGAGTGATGACCCGTGATGTCATCATCCGGACGTCTCAATTTTCCTGTATTCGTGCGTGGGGATTTGGGGGCGTCACAGGTGGTATCAGAGCGGTTTGGCTCTGGGTAAAACCACATGTCTCGTAGGTAGTACCAGAATATTTTTTTAGGTTGTGTTTTAAAAATTATGTTAAGTAAAGTTGTTATTTGATTTGTTTTATTTGTTTGAGCTTGTTTGCGTGTTTTTATTTATTTAGTTATATTTTTGCAAGCTGGTTTCTTTTTGTTTCTTGTTATGTGGTGTTGGTCTTTGGGTTTTGTTTTTGTTTGTTGTTGGTTTTATTTGTTTTTGTTTTCTTAAAGGGAATCAAAGGTTGTGGTGGCAAGAAAAATGGGGAGACCAAGGAAATCTACTCAGGAGCTACGAGACAATACATCAAGAGATGACTCCATAGCCCAAGCAATACGGCAGATGACGGAGTTTATGCAGCAGAATTTTAGGCCACAGCAGACAGGGCCTTGGCCACAACCAGGAGGACCTTGGCCACAACAAGGGGGTCCCTGGCTGCCACAAGGAGGGCCTTGTCCGCAACAAGGAGGACTTTGGCCGCAACCAGGAGGTCCTTGCCCACATCAAGGAGGGCCTTGGCTATACCCGAAAGGATCTAGTAGCATGGTGCAAGCCGGATGCACCTATGAGAGCTTTCTGGCATATAGGACTCCACACTTCACTGGAGAAGAGGATCCACTTCAAGCTGGAAAGTGGATCAAGGACTTGGAAAGAACTTTTGAGGTGTGTGGTTGCACCGAGGCACAACAAGTACTCTACGCCAGCTATCTGTTGCAAGGCAATGCTTCTGATTGGTGGGATACCAAGAGGGTGATGCTGGAATCAGAATTGGGATCTTTCTCCGCTGTGACCTGGCAGCGCTTCAAGAAAGAATTTAACGACCGCTTCTTTCCCGCTTCTGTAAGGAAGCAAAAGGCAAGAGAGTTCTCAAATTTGGTTCAAGGGAGCATGACAGTGGAACATTACGCCCCAAGATTTATAGGACTTCGGCGACTTGCTCCCCACCTCATCGCCACAGAAGAAATGCGAGCCGAGCGTTTCTAGGAGGGTTTACGTCTTGACATACGCCGTATGGTGGTCAGCCACTTTTCAAGATTTAGTGGATGTGGCCACTCTTGTGGAGCGAGAGAATAATTTGAGAATGGGCTCCCCTCCAGGACATAAGAGGCGGAGTTTTTCTGGTGAATGAAGTAGTTCGGGTTCGCCTCAGAAGTTTGTTCAGCAGACTGGGATTCAACCATTAGCAGCCTCGGGAGTGCGTATGGGAGGACGAGTGCCAGTTTGTGGAAGATGTAATAGAGCTCACGGAGGCGAGTGTCTTATGAATTTATCTTGAAACGACTATTGTGTTTATCTTGAAAATTAATTGCGACTTGAAGTCATATGAATTTATATTGGTGAGGCTATATTTTTCTTTGGAGATCAAGTATTGTGATGACCCGCTTTTACGTGTATTTTTACTGAAGGGTTGTTTTTAATTTAATTAATATATTAGTTTATTTATTTTAAATTAATGTGTTTTAATTGGTTTTTTATTTATTTGATGATGTGTTTTATTTAATTAGTCATTTTATGGGTTTTTAATCTCGTTTTCGACGGATTTGTTTTGCTTTCCGGAGTGAGGATTGGACCTCATTTCTTTCCTACATCTTTTCTTTTCCCTTTTTTATTTTTCTCTTTTTCTCTTTTCTTTCCTTTTTCTTTTTTTCTTTTTCTTTTTCTTCTTCCTTTTTCCTCTCCTCTCTCCCAATGTAACCCCCCCATTCGTCTCTCTCTCTCTCTTCTCTCCCACGCCGGAACCATCATCAGCCCAGACCCACCGCCGCCGGCCATCGTGCGGCACACCACCCCTACCAAAATCTTCCCCTCCCTCCGGTGAACCACCCCACCAATTTTCACCGCCAACAGAGCCGCCGTTTGGCCGGAAAATGCCCAGCAAGCCTCACGGATTTTGCTCCAATCCACCGCTGTCGCTTCACCTCCAGCCACCATCTCTTTCCTTGCTTTCCTTCCATCGTTTGCAATGCCGCATGTTTTCTAAAAATACCATATAGCGCTGTAAGTATTTTCCATACCCTACTTTTAGATTTAAATATATTTTTCTCTTTCAATAATTAATTGTTGTTGGTTGGCTGATTCTGGACTGAGTCCGAGGAGTTCGGGGGTCGTATGGATTGAGGACGGAGTGCTTGGTTTTGCTTGTTTGTGTTTGCTTGATTATTTGAGCCATGAGGCATGAGTTGCATATTGTGTTTATGTGCATACTGTTTTAACCGAGAAAATCCCGTTTTATTGGCGTAAATGATTTTTGGGTGCGTGTGTCTTACGAGCCTAAGCCGGGATGGGTTATTATCTCGGTGGAGCTCCTCTGGTCACTCGGGAGTGGATAATACTGAGTGACATCCCCTGGGTTGTCGCAGGGCGACGACCGGATTGCACGATACGATAACGCTATCGTGACGACTCCGTGGTCCCTAGAGTGGCAGGGACTAGAGGATGGCCTGGCCAGGTACGCGCGAGGCGCGAGTCTGGGCATCGCTCGTTTAGGTGTCACATACGTAGTCGTTACCTGCGGTGTGGCACAGAGCCAGGGTGTACGGGTGATCCCTAGGGGAGATCATGGTGCATGCATAACCGGAATGTTTTTATGGTTTTCGGATGCGGACCATTTTCTAGGAAAATGGCGATGTTTAGTTTTCGAGGCTTTTGATCCATTTTCTGGGAAAATGGTGGTTTGGGCCATTATCTGGGATAATGGCGAGGCTTGATTTTAAGGATATGTTTTGTGGGCCAAATGGGTTTTTGGCGTGCGTGGAAAAAATTATGTTTTATGGCGCATGTGCATTGGTTTTTATTTCATGCATATTGTTTGAGTTTTATATGTTTTTATCTAGTGGTGTTTGGAGTTTACTTACCTGCGGCACCATTTTGGTACCGTAGATTTTGGTGCAGAGGTCGAGGATGAGGAGGAGGAGGCTGAGCCCGAGGATGCGGCTCTGCCGGGATGCTGAAGTTTATGCTTTGTATTTATTTTAATTTATGTTTGTGTCTTGTAATATTTATTTATGTATGTTTTGAATAGCTTTGTATTAAACAAAAAAAATTCTGGTACTTAGTTATTGACTTGCTTTTCGCTGCGTATTTCTCGTGCACATTCGTCGCTTAAACACACACTTGGCACACGTTGATAGGATGATGACCCGTGATGTCATCATCCGGACGTCTCGATTTCCCCGTGTTCATACGTAAGGATTTAGGGGCGTCACAGGTGGTATCAGAGCCGTTTGGCTCTGGGTAAAACCACATGTCCCGTAGGTAGTACCAGAATATTTTTAAGGTTATGTTTTAAAAATTATGTTAAGTAAAGTTATTATTTGATTGGTTTTATTTGTTTGAACTTGTTTGCTTATTTTTATTTATTTAGTTATGTTTTTGCAAGCTGGTTTCTTTTGTTTCTTGTGATGTGGTGTTGGTCTTTGGTTTTGTTTTTGTTTGTTATCAGTTTTATTTGTTTTTGTTTTCTTAAAGGAGGTCAAAGGTTGTGGTGGCAGGAAAATGGGGAGGCCAAAGAAATCTACTCAGGAGCCACGGGACAATACATCAAGAGATGACTCCATAGCCCAAGCCATACGGCAGATGACGGAGTTTATGCAGCAAAATTTTAGGCCACAGCAGACAGGGCCTTGGCCACAACCAGGGGGACCTTGGCCACAACAAGGGGGTCCCTGGCTGCCACAAGGAGGGCCTTGTCCGCAACAAGGACTTTGGCCGCAACCAGGAGGTCCTTAGCCATATCAGGGAGGGCCTTGGCTTTACCCGGGAGGATCTAGCAGCATGGTGCAAGCCGGATGCACCTATGAGCGCTTTCTGGCGCATAGGACCCCACACTTCACTGGAGAAGAGGATCCGCTTCAAGCTGGAAAGTGGATCAAAGACCTGGAAAGAACTTTTGAGGTGTATGGTTGCACCGAGGCGCAACAGGTACTCTACGCCAGCTATCTGTTGCAAGGCACCGCTTTTGATTGGTGGGATACCAAGAGGGTGATGCTAGAAGCAGAGTTGGGATCATTCGCCGCTGTAACCTGGTAGCGCTTCAAGAAAGAATTTAACGACCTCTTCTTTTCCGCATCGATAAGGAAGCAAAAGGCAAGAGAATTCTCAAATTTGGTTCAAGGGAGCACAACAGTGGAACAGTACGCCCGAAGATTTATAGAACTTGGGCAATTTGCTCCCCACCTTATCGCCACAGAGGAGATGCGAGCTGAGCGTTTTCAGGAGGGACTACGCCCTGATATACGTCGTATGGTGGTCAGCCACCGAATATCCACTTTTCAGGACTTAGTGGATGTGGCCACCCTTGTGGAGCGAGAGAACAATCTGAGTATGGGCTCCCCTCCGGGTCATAAGAGGCAGAGCTTTTCTGGTGAAGGAAACAGCTCGGGTTCACCTCAGAAATTTGTTCAGCGGACCGGAACTCGACCGCAAGTATCCTCAGGTGTTCACATGGGAGGACGTGTGCCTGTTTGCGGAGTTTGTAATAGAGCCCATGTGGGTGAGTGCCCTTCTGGTGGGGCTCGATGTTATAATTGTGGCCAACAGGGTCACCTTGCCCGAGAGTGTCCAAGACCAGTTCAAGGAAGCCGTGGAGGTAGACGCGGTGGAAGAACAAATCCAAGGCAAGTAGTGCAAGCCCGGGTTTATGCTGTCACACCCGGAGATGTGGATGATGAGGCACCAGCGACCCATGATGCTGGAGTAATTACAGGTATGGATTAATTTAATTTAATTTTATGTTGGACTTAATTTTTGATGTATTTGGTTTCTCCTTTGTTATTTTGGATTTCATGGGTTATGTGTTTGGTTCAAGGACAGTCCGTTTGTATGAGTTTTATGCTTGCACTTTGTTTGATTCCGGTGCTTCACAGTCATTTGTATCTTCCACGTTTGCGCGAATGTGTAATTTGGTCACGGAACCTTTGCCAAAGTCATTGGTAGTGGCTTTACCCGATTGTGAAATGGTGTGGTGCTCCAAAGTTGCATTGGGATGCCCGTTAAATTTTGATGGAAGGTTCTTGGATGCTGATTTGGTGGTGTTTAAGCTGTTGGGTTTTGATATCATCCTCGGGATGGATTGGCTATATCGATATTCTGCGAGTATTAACTGCAAAAGTCGGGTAATTACCTTTCAGCTTCCAGATGGTGATTGTCTGGAATTTGCGGGGAGTAAGTTAAAAGAAAAGCCGGTAATTATATCGGTAATTCAAGCTAGAAGAGAGATTGCATAGGGAGCGGATGCATTCTTAGTTCAGATGGTGTCTACGCCGTCTGAGAAGAAGTCTTTGGCAGACATTCCAGTTGTGGAAGAATTTCCCGATGTGTTTGTGGATGACTTGCCTGGACTACCTCCTGTTCGGGAAATGGAGTTTGTTATAGACTTGGAACCTGGAGCAGCTCCTGTACATAAAGCTCCTTATTGCATGGCACCGGCTGAATTAAAAGAGTTAAAGACTTAGTTGCAAGAGCTGGTAGATAAGGGATTTATTCAACCTAGTACGTCGCCGTGGGGTGCGCCAATTTTGTTTGTTAAAAAGAAAGATGGAACCCTCCGTATATGCATCGATTATCGGGAGTTAAATAAGGTGACCATCAAAAATAAATATCCTCTCCCGCGGATAGATGATTTATTTGATCAGCTTCAAGGAGCAGCCGTGTTCTCGAAGATTGATTTGAGGTCGGGATACTACCAGCTGAGGATCAGAGACAAGGATGTGCCTAAAACTGCTTTCAGGTCGAGGTATGGACATTATGAATTTAAGGTGATGTCGTTTGGGTTAGCTAATGCCCCTGCTGCTTTCATGGATTTAATGAATCGAGTATTTCGACCTTATCTGGATTCCTTTGTGGTAGTGTTCATTGATGATATTCTGATTTATTCCCGAGATGTTGAAGAGCATGTGTATCATCTTCGTCTAGTACTTGGGAAATTGAGAGAACACCAGTTATATGCCAAGCTCAGCAAGTGTGAATTCTGGTTGGAGGAAGTCAGATTTCTTGGGCATGTGATTTCCTGAGACAGAGTGGCTGTTGATCCTAGTAAGGTGGAAGCCATTTTGTCATGGCAGCGTCCGACTACAGTGCGCAAGATCTGGAGTTTCTTGGGGCTTGCCGAATATTACCGAAGATTTGTGGAGGGATTTGCTCGCCTATCCGGACCTCTCACAGCTTTGACTCGGAAGAATGCAGAATTTGTTTGGTCAGATAAGTGTGAGAGAAGCTTCCAAGAATTGAAGAACAGGTTGACGACGGCACCAGTGTTAGCGCTTCCAGAACCGCATAAGCCATTCGTAGTCTTCAGTGATGCGTCTAAGTTTGGTTTAGGTTGTGTCCTTATGCAGGAAGGACGGGTTGTTGCCTATGCATCTCGTCAGCTAAAAGACCATGAGAAGAATTATCCGACACACGATTTGGAATTGGCTGCGATTGTTTTTGCTCTCAAGATCAGGCGGCACTTTTTGTATGGGGAAGCATGTGAGGTATACATTGATCACAAGAGCTTGAAGCATTTGTTTTCCCAGAAAAATCTGAACATGAGGCAGAGGCGACGGCTAGAGCTAATCAATGACTACCAGTGTGAGATCAAGTACCATCCGGGGAAGGCCAATATAGTTGCTGATGCTTTGAGTCGAAAATCGCACTTGGAATATGAAGCCGAGCCGTCAGAATTGGATTCTTTGCTTTGTGGGATGAGAAGGCTCCTTATGGAAAGTTCACAGCAAGAAGAGATTCTATCTTCATTTCTTGATGTTCGAGTAACTAATTTTGAGGAATTGAAGACTCTTCAAAGGAAGGATCCGAAGCTGCTGAATATCAGAAAAAGGGTCAGAAAATCTCGAGGGCCGTTGCATTATAGCATGGATAAAGATGGAATACTTCGTTCCGAGATCGCAGAGTGGTCCCCAAAGATTCAGAATTCAAGGAGCGGATCATGGCAGAAACTCATGCGACCCCTTACTCAGTTCATCCCGGCAGTACGAAGATGTACCGGGACTTGAAGAAAAATTACTGATGGGATGGAATGAAGAGGGATATTGCCTTATATGTTGAGCAATGCCACACATGCCGTCAAGTGAAGGCCAAGCATCAAAGACCCACAGGTATGCTCCAACCCCTCCCTATTCCTGAGTGGAAATGGGATGACATCACGATGGACTTTGTAGTGGGCTTGCCGAGGACGCCTAGTGGGAAAAATTCTGTTTGGGTGATTGTTGACCGGTTAACAAAAAGTGCTCATTTCTTGCTTGTTAATAACACCGATTCCTTGGGTAGGTTAACACGCTTGTATGTGAAAGAAATAGTGCGGCTGCACGGCATACCAAAGAGTATAGTGTCGGATCGAGACCCAAGGTTCACGTCGCAGTTCTGGAAGAGTTTGCAGGCAGCTTTGGGTACTAAGTTGAAGTTCAGTACTGCATATCATCCACAGACAGACGGCCAATCGGAGTGCACCATTCAGACCCTTGAAGACAAGTTGCGAGCGTGTGTCATGGAATTTCAAGGGAGTTGGGAAAACCATTTGCCGCTCATAGAGTTTGCATATAATAACAGCTTCCATGCGACCATTCAGATGGCTCCCTATGAAGCTCTTTACGGGAGGAAGTGCAGATCGCCCTTGTGTTGGGATGAAATCAGGGAGAGTAGGATAATTGGACCTGAAATAATTCTAGAGATGCAAAGCCAAGTTTGGATCATCAGGGATAAAATGGCAGCAGCTTAGAGTCGCCAGAAAAGTTACGCCGATACCAGGAGGAGAGAGTTATCTTTTGAAGAAGGTGATTGGGTTTATCTCAAAGTCTCTCCCATGAGGGGTGTTAAGCGTTTTGGTAAGAAGAGGAAACTGGATCCGAGGTATGCCAGCCCTTTTCAGATTCTAGAGAAGGTAGGGCCCATCGCCTATAGAGTTGCTTTGCCAGAGTATTTTAGGGATATTCATGATGTCTTCCACGTATCATCCTTGAAGAAGAGCTTTGGACTACAAGAGCCACGCTTCGTCGACCCAGAGAGTATTCAGTTGCAACCGGATCTCACTTATGAGGTTGTTCCGTCACAGATCATGGATTGGAAGGAGCAACAGTTGAGGTCCAAGACGATACTTTTGGTTAAGGTGGCATGGGGAGATCCGTTAGCTCAAGACTTCTCTTGGGAGCGAGTAGTGGACATGAGAGAACAATACCCATACTTGTTTGAGTAAAGCTGGTACGTTTCTTAATCTTGGTCACAGATGGTTTATGTGATTTTATGTGGCTTGTTTTAAGTTGGTAGTTGATCTTGCAAATTTCAAGGACGAAATTTGTTTTTAAGGAGGGAGGATGTGATGACCCGCTTTTACGTGTATTTTCACTGAAGGGTTGTTTTTAATTTAATTAATATATTAGTTTATTTATTTTAAATTAATGTGTTTTAATTGGTTTTTTATTTATTTGATGATGTGTTTTATTTAATTAGTCGTTTTACGAGTTTTTAATCTTGTTTTCGGCAGATTTGTTTTGCTTTCTGGAGTGAAGATTGGATCTCATTTCTTTCCTACATCTTTTCTTTTCCCTTTTTCCTTTTTCTCTTTTTCTCTTTTCTTTCCTTTTTCTTTTTTTCTTTTTCTTTTTCTTCTTCCTTTTTCCTTCCCTCTCTCCCGCGCGTAACCCCCCATTTCGTCTCTCTCTCTCTCTTCTCTCCAACACCGGAACCATCATCAGCCCAGACCCACTACCGCCGGCCATCGTGCGGCACACCACCCCTACCAAAATCTTCCCCTCCCTCCGGTGAACCACCCCACCAATTTTCACCGCCAACGGAGCCGCCGTTTGGCCTGAAAACGCCCAGCAAGCCTCACGGATTTTGCTCCGATCCGCCGGATGATGACATCACGGGTCCGGATGTCATCATCCCCAATGACCCGTGTTCGTGCGTGGAGATTTGGGAGCGTCACAAGTATCCAGTTGGGAGAATTGGGGATATGGTTATTTAACTTGAAAAGAGATCGTTAGGTCACCATATGTGGTGTATGAAGTAATAAATCTTGGAAGTTGAAATTTATGCATCAAAGGTGGGTAGCATGATCATATGTATGAAGTAATAAAGCAGTTGGATCCTTGAATGTTGTTTAATTGTTTTTGATGGATTGAAGATTTAAACAGTATGACCTATCTTGAGATGTTTTTTTTGTGAAGTGCTATTGAAGGAATTAGTTGTGCTAAAACTAAAGTTTTTGAGAGTACAAGTAGGTGGGTGAGTTACCAAGAGTGTTTCGATTATGTCTAGGTGAAGTCAGTGGTAGTTTATAGTGTGTGAGTTATTGCAAGATTAGATGTTATTCATAATATAGGTAATGAGTTTGAAGTATGGGATATCGGATAGAAGTTATAAGCGCTCTCGTTGGTTGGCCGGAAAGGACTTGGGCCTTTTGGAAATGTTCCTTATCTTCAGGAGAGACGTGTATTTTAGGATGATGCTACGTGTTTTCAAATTAGGGCCTAAAGGTTGATTAGTACTGGTTTCCGTCATCAATCAATGGATGTATTTTTGCGAAATGTTGATTTTCGTTTAGGACAGCGATGGCCAATTGAGGAACGAGTAGAGATTTATGGTTTTTTTTTTAGGTATATGATTTTCTATGGAAAGGTGGTAAAGCTTTTCTTGTGATTAGGTGTGGATTGAGCTTATACTTCATGATATTAATTTTTGAGGACATAGCCTTTATGTATTTTGGTGAGTTATCAGAGTGCGCACAAAAGCATGATTTTTTGGAGATTCTTAGAAGTTCAAATTTTGTGTTGATTTTGAAAGATTAGTAGTGATTCGAAGTTTTAATGGGAGATTAATCTTTTGGTCATGCAATTTGGTTTATGGATGGTTAACTTTGGAAGTGGCTATTAAGTTACCAAAGTTGGAATGGGATGAAAGTTTGGAAGGTAAAGCAGAGATGTCGTGGATATTAGCAATTTATGGTGTGAAGTTAATAACCATTGGTTTTGTTGGGAGTTGTCGATGTTATGTATCTCTCATATATATTCGTAGTTGTATCTTGTATCTGTTTGGCACTGATGGTTGATCTTGCAAATTTCGAGGATGAAATTTGTTTTTAAGGGGGGAGGATGTGATGACCCGTTTTTACGTGTATTTTCACTGAAGGCACTTTTTAATTTATTTAATGTAATAGTTATTTTATTTTAAATTAATTTATTTTAATTGGTTTTTATTTATTTGATGCGGTGTTTAATTTATTTAGTCGTTTTACGGTTTCTAAAATCGTTTTCGGCGGATCAGTTTTGATTTCCGGAGTGAGGCCTGGACCTCATTTCTTTTCCCTCTTCTTTTCTTTTTCTTTTCCTTTTTTTTTCCTTTTTCTTTTTCCTTTTTCCTTCTTTTTCTTTCTTTTTCTTTCTTTTCTTTTTCTTTCTTCTCCTTTCTCTCCAGCGTACGCCGAACAACTTCTTTTTCTCCTTCCCGTCGCCACCCCTTTGATCACCCAGTTCTCCGCCGTCCGGCCACCGTTTAGTGCACCACCACCACCATTCTCTTCCCCTTCCACCAGAGATCATCCCCACCAATTTTTAGAGCCATCGGACCAGTCGTTAGCCACCGCGAGCCGCCGGAAGTCACTGCACCTGCTCTGTTTTTGCCCCTGTCACCGGTTGCTTTCGCAGCCCAGAACCGCCGCTCGCCGATGGCGTGGCCTACACCACCCACCCAGTTTTCTTCCCCTCTCACCGGTGAACATCCCCACCAAGTTTCACCTCCATCCGAGCCACCGTTAGCCACCACGAGCTCCTCCAAGCCATACGGTTTTTCACCGATTCCGGCACCATCACACCACCTCCGGCCACCATCTCTTCACAGCTTCTTCCCCTACCTCTTGCTGACCTAAACCACCCATTTCTGGCCTCGATCCGTTGTCGGAACAGCTCCCACGAGCTCAACTCGTTTGGCCTTCGACCGCCATTTCCACCACCACCCACAGCCAAAATCGTTTCCTTTAACTTCATAAATATCTCAAGACCATTCTCTATCAATTTCGTGCCTTGTTTTATCCCCATTCGAAAGTGGGTAATTTATTACCCACGGCCACAGTGTAAATTACACTGTTACGTTGCTTTTCCTCCGCCGTTTGCAACGCCGCAAGCTTTCTAAAAATACCGTATAGCGCTGTAAGTATTTTCCAAACTCTACTTTTAGATTTAAATATATTTTGCTCCTACAATAATTATTTGACTGCTGGTTGGTTGATTCCGGACTGAGTCCGAGGAGTTCGGGGGTCGGATGGATTGAGGACGGAGTTGTTTGGTTGATGTTGTTTTTTGTTTGAGATATTTAAGCCTTGATGTTTGCTTTGTATAGTGCACGCATGTTCATGTTTAAAAAGGGAAAACCGGATTTTTCGTGTAGTTGCATGCATGTACATGTGTTTGAAAAATGAAAGCTGTGCTAGTAAGCGAGAAATGATTTATGGTATATGTGAACGGTTGGACTGACTGGTTTGAGTCAGAGGCACGCATAGGGATGGTGGTAAGCAGGGACGGTGGTAGAATCCCGCCTGTGATTCCCGCCTGTGATTCCCGCCTACAGTGCACGCGTAGGGATAGTGGTGAGCAGGGATGGTGGTAGAGTCCCGCCTGTGATTCCCGCCTACGGTGCAAACATAGGGATGGTGGTGAGCAGGGATGATGGTAGAGTCCCGCTTGCGATTCCCGCCTACAGTGCTCTGATGGTTTGGTTAATGGGCCATTTTCTAGGAAAATGGCGAGGTTTTGTATGAAGATATTGCGATCTATTTTCTGGAAAAATGGTGGTTTGGGCCATTATCTAGGATAATGGCGAGGCTTGGTTTTATACAATATGTTTTTGGGCCAAATGGGATTTTGGCGTGCATGGAAAAAATGTGATTTTATGAGATGAGAGCATTTGCATTCTTTCATGCATATTGTGAAGTTTATTATGTTTTTATCTAGTGGTGTTTGGAGTTTACTTACCTGCGGCACCATTTTTGGTACCGTAGATTTTGGTGCAGAGATCGAGGATGAGGAGGAGGAGGCTGAGCCTGAGGATGCGGCTCCGCCGGGATGCTGATGTTATGTTTTGTATTTAATTTAAAATTATATTTGTGTTTGTAATATTCTATTCTATATGTTTTTGAACAGCTTTGTATTAAACAAGAAAAATTTCGATACTTAGTTATTGACTTTTCCTTTCGCTGCGTTTTTATTGTGTACATTCGTCGCTTATACACACACTTGGCACACGTCGATAGGGTGATGACCCGTGATGTCATCATCCGGACGTCTCGATTTTTCCGTGTTCGTGCGTGGGGATTTGGGGGCGTCACATATATATATATTGGGACAAAATCACTATGTTTTGGGACAAAAAAATTCATCCCACAAGACTACTTTTGTTGTAGCTAGAGACTGGTCCCTAAACACCGGTACCTAGTCTTAAGAGATGAATTTCTTTTTTTATTTTGTTATGAAAACTTTTTTTCTCTGTAAATTTAGCAACAAAAACTTATTTATGTCATGAAAGAGATTTTTTTTTCTCTGAAAATTTAATTCTTTGTAAGACTGACATTGTTATTTTGTTTTTTGTTATTCTAGTTTTAAATTTTATCATTTATTTTCTTGCTTACTAAAATTTCTTGGAGTTCTTAATTGAAACAAAAAATTAAAAACCCCTAGGGGTTAGCTCAAGTGATAAAAGCCTTAGACTTGGAATATGCTTCCCCAGGTCTAAGGTTCAAATTCTCTACGATGCAGCAAACAATCTCTAGCTAGGCGCTATTAGACTGAGAGATTTTCTCTCTAAATTACTAGAGGAACACTTACGAGAAACTCTTTACCGAAAGTCGCGCATGTACATCCTGGGATTAATCGGGACATTGTTCTTGGATACCTGGTGCCAATAAAAAAAAATTAAAAATTTAAAGATTAAAATGATAAAATTACAAATATGTTGAGCAAAAATATACACTGTAAAATCAAAAGACCCTCCTAATTTGAAATATGAATGACTTGGTATTCGTTTTGATTGTTATTAAAATTGATCAGGTAATTACTAATTTTCAATTAAACAATATTGTGTGAAAGGAAAGAGAGTGATATTTATTTAGAAACTGGAAAATACGGACTCCAAACAGTGACAGGTCAAACTCTGAGACTAAGGTACTTCTTAACATACTTTACTACTATTCATTACTTTATTATTATTTTTCACTTACTTTTCACTACTATTCAATATTCTATTATTACTTTTGACCTACTTTTTCACTACTATTAATCACAATATACCTCAACACTTTCCAATCATCGAAAGCCATTTGCAGAAAATTCAACACCAGATAGATGCATGCCATGCATTAACAAAGGACAGATAAGTGCATATTACATTTGTATACAAATTCCAATAAACGATTCCACATGAATCTCTTCAGATATCTATCTATAAAGATAAGCCCCTGCTTCATCTGAATGACTATGAATCTTTTCAGAGACACACTCAGACCTGTAAGACAGCCGTTGTTCTTATTACTGGTCGCTCATAACTTTCACTATCATCATCACTTTGATCTTCTTCCCTTATGGGTACTGAACATGGGTCGGTGTTGAATCTGGTGGAGTTGGAGCTGAGCCAACACGCTTTCCCCGCTCTGACCGGCTGTTCTCTGCGAATTTGAGACTTTGCTGGTGCAAACCCTTCTGCTTCTCTACCTCATTCCACTCTGATCCGTAATAGAATTCTTCGGTAGACTTCATCTTGTCTTTTGAAGGTGGAACGAACATGCTGCCCCACTGCGGGAAGTGAACCAATGTCACAGGAAGAGTGCAACACACAATCATGGCCCCCATCAAAGAAAGACCTGTTGCAGTCGAGAATGTTGAGCTTGTGAAGAAAACTAGTTGTGTCAACCCGGAGCCAAAGTTCCCACCAGCCCCAGTCAGGCCTGATATGATACCCAGAGATCGCCTAGAAATGAAGGGTATGATCCCAAAAGTTGCTCCACATGCAGCTTGAGCTCCAATAGAGAAGAGAATCATAGCCAAGATGGCAACTGGGAGAGAACTGGCACGGCCAAGCCAGATGCAGAAGACACCTCCTAGAGTTTGGAGGATCCAGAGAGTCCAAAGCCTGCCCCTCATGCCAAAATATCTAGCTGTAAAGTCAGAGGCGTAACCACCAAAGGGACGAGCTAGGAGGTTGGCCATTCCAAAGGTGGCTGCAATGATTCCGGCAGTGTGAAGCTTAAGATCAAACCTGTCATATAGCCAACGAAGGGTTAGGATCTATAATATATTGTGAGGAGTAATGCAGAGGAGGAATTAAGTAGCTATATATAGTAGCTAGCTAACCTATCATAGAAATATTCAGCGATGACATTATCTGTGCTCAATTCAACTCCCATGGAGTAGCCATAGAGGAGAACAAAAATCCATGTCCTATAGTTCGTGATCGCATACCACAACACCTGATTCATAAAAGAAAATCAGTTGAAATATTCCTTGACTCTTCGAAAGACCAACAAAAAAAAAATGTAGAAAGAGATATAAAAGAGTTCAAGAAAACTGACCTTGGAGAATTTATCTTTGGCAACATCACCCTTCTTCTGTAAGGTACTGAGGTTTCCATCAGGCAAGTCTTGGCCCAAGGTCAAGACCAAGATTCCCATAATCACATGAAGCCAACCGGGAATGAAGAAGGCTATCCTCCATGCAGTGAAGGGAGTGGAACCAGTACGACGAATTACCTCGTAAAGTAGCGGCATTATCAGTTGAGTTGCACCTCCACCCATGTTGCCCCACCCGGCAGCAGTGCCATTGACGAGCCCAATAATCTTGCTGTTGAACATGGTGCTCATCCAGTATTGGCACGACACGAACGTTGCGAGAGAAAATCCAATCATGAACCGGACAGCTATGTAGCCTCCAGCATTCGACACAAACGACATGCAGAAAACAGTTGGAGCTGAAAGCATAATGAGAAATGCGCACCCGTATCGTGGCCCTAAGAGGTCACAAATTGCACCCATTACAAGCCTAGAGAAGATGCTTCCCGAGACAGAGGCAACTCCAGCATTACCAATGTCTCGTTTGGTTAGGTTGAGGTTATCGCGAATGATGGGAACAAGGGGAGCGGCCGCAAAGGTGGAGACAAAACAAGTAAAGAAAGAAATCCAAGAAAGGTGAAAGGTTCTCATATGAGGATTGGCAAAGGAGAAGAGCTTGAAAACCTTGGCCTTGTGCTCAGAATCAACAGGTAAAGCAAATTTTGCAGTTGGGTCGGTTGGGACAATGGGTGAAGCAACTGAAAAGGCAAAGCTTTGTTCTCTACCTGTCACTCCATGCATGGAGCTTCCTGGGGATTGTTCATGTTCAGCCATTGGATCACACTCCGAAAGAGCTTGGGAGAGAAGGGATTATGGAACTATAACAACTGGTGTTGATATTGCATGGGTGTCATTTGCACGGTACTTATACTGTGATAACCGTTGACATTGTGCAAGTTGAAAGAGCCAATGGGACTCCCAATGGTTAAGCAATATTAATTAAAGACATTAATCAGAGAATCAGACCATTTGCCGCATTTTAGGATGTTATAAACAGGAAAAGGCCTCATCGTATATCCCAAGGATCAGATAACCCTTTTAATTAATTAGATGCATGGTCCCTAAGGTGTTGCTTGATTACCTCACCATTCTCACATGATTATGAAATTTAGCTCAAATCATAAAGAATATATAATCATGCTAACAGGAAATTCCACTGAGGATGTGAATTTGCAATATATATGGTATTATCCGCGCTTATAAAAACATATATACATATATATATATATATATATGATCGGGAAGAGAACGATCGAGTGTACTGATTATTATAATTACTACAAAATTAGGGTTCTGATCATACATTGTAATTTAATTATAAGACTCCACTAATGATTTTTTTTCTTCGTATATGTTCGTAGCTGATGGCCCTGTTCAATTAAAGAGCCATGACTTTATTGTGTTTACTTCTTTTTTTCTTTTCTTTTTCCTTCTCACTGCAAGTGTGTACATAATTTTTCTAGTTTCAAATTGATTTGATTCTGTTCCGACGTTAAAGATCACATAGGATCAAGAAGGGTCAGTTAATAACTAAACACCATGAATAGCTGTAAATAGCTGGCATGCAGTGCGTGTTGCTTCCTTTGATGAATACACTAACTTGAGCAGTTTCACATACTAAGGTAATGAAATTAGTCTCCTCGCTCGACCGTGTTGCTCATGTGCTGCTACGTCGTCTTACGTACCATATTTATTCTCATTTTTTAGCGTGGTTTGTCTTCTTGATGCATCGAGAAGACAAACGCTAACTTTCAAATAAGAAATATATATATATATATATATATATTTATTATTATTATTATTATTATTTTGCAACTTAAGTGGAAGTCAAGCATCGGCCAATCAGTTTGATGTGTTGACCCTGGCCTTTGTTTCCTTCCAAGTGTAATTGAACTCTTCAAACAAAATCACAAAATTTAATTGTATTAAAAAAAATGCCGCTGTACTTTCATCTGAATGGACCACAAAGTAGTCCGAATTATCAGATTAAACAACACCTACTCTTACATTGTAGATAGATTAATTATAGTTATAGTTGATGATGGAGACACAAACTATATAATTATAGTGCGTCTTACCCTTTCACGAGCCCATAGAGTTCTTTTGCGTTTTATTTTTGAGGGATTTACATGATGGCTTCTGGTGGAGAAGATCAAGAGGAGCTGTACGTGAGCTTGATATATATTTTGAAAAATAGGATGTTTCTTCGTCGTCATTTATATATAGCTTATCATCCAAGATATTTTTTTATTTTTTTATTTTTATATATATATAAATTTTATATATAGTGACTTTTACATATTTTTATTTGTTATATAATACGTACTTAACAAAATTTATATATATATATATAAAAGAATTCAATATAAGACCTTGTCATGTTGATCAGATTGCCGAAAAACATTATTAATATTTAAGAAGTACCATTATTGGCAGGTTTGCGTGTGTTTGAGGAATGACAAGCGCTGCAGATTAATTCTGTCACAGTACCGCAATTGTCGGTACTTTTTCTTGTCATCTCAGTTGATGAGAAGGCTCACGTAAAAATGCTTGTGAGATGCTCATTTTGTGGGTTCATGTGTCGTCCATCCCTTTGAGAATGGTGTATGGGTTTTCTCTTAAGTTTCTCGAGTTTCATACTTTTTCTTCTTTCTTTGTTTTAATTTTCGATTTTTTTTTGGAACAAAATTTCTTACAACCTGTAAGTATTGGCAAAGACTTGAGAACACAAATTTCTCACTGGTGCCACTCCTTTAACACCGCTTATGTTTTAGGAAGTGTAGTCTGAAATTTGAAGCACTCCTTCAAATTGTTACACTTAGAGTAAATTTGGATAATGAGATAAAAATTTTTAATTTTAGATGAAAGTTTAAAATATTATTTTTTTAATATTATTTTTATTTTGAAATTTGAAAAAAATGGATTGAAATTTAAAAAAAAATTAAATTTTTTATTATATATTGTGAAAATTTAAAAAAATTATAACAATGAGATGAGATAAAATGAAAATAAAATTGTGTCTCATCCCATCATCATTCCTACACGAGTTAATCTAGTTTGAAACGAGTCATGAGAAACTCATAGTCAGCATGATATCAACTAATGCCTCAGCTAGATGATCAAATCATCTTCTGCATAAATAAGCTTGTCTGACACTCCTATCCTATTCCCTAAGTTATGATGCAACCGCGAGATTGCACGCTTAGATGCAAAGATAACCCAAAGCGGCCATGAATTTTGTCATCTGCAAAGGCATGCCCATCTAATTAGACCACCTTACTCAACCACAGAAGCATACATAAAAAAGTCTCAGATGTCATGGTGGACATTAACTAAATCCATGGCTATAAAGTAAAACTTCAATGAATATGGACCCAGAACTCTGCATATAGCAAGTCCAGCCTCTGACCATCAATAAATCAATTCTCCAGAAATCTTCAGCAAAACAAATTTAGTGCATCATCTGTGTAATAATGATTTCCTCCAAACTGAGTCGAAGAACATAAATATACTTCCTGACTACGTTTGTATTCGGGTCTATCATGATTAATCCCATCATAACAGGGTCAAATAAACCAGCCTAATGATTTCTCCTATATGCACGTCAAGTGCTGGTATTGCCCCTTCTATGCACTGGCTTGTAAACCACAACTGTAACATATTTTTGACGGAACCGATGAGTGAACCCAAGCGCCACTACAGATCGTGGGGCATTCCTGTTTACATTCCTGTTCTCAATGTAAAGATGGTTGAGAATCACATTTTGTGGCAATGGAAGAGTTCCAGTGGTGTCTCTGCTTGCTGGGTAACTAAGCAAGGTGTTCTGCAGATGTGAAGGGACAAGAGGGGGGTCCCGCGCCTCATCTTCACTACCAGGGTACACATTGTTGTAACTTGAATCAGGTGATCTTGGAACTTCAAAGCCCACAACAGTTGCTTCATCCTGCATAAGGATTATTTGTCTAAGATCTATATTCAATTCTAGTGAATGAAAAAATCACCCAGGATAAATGGCTTACATGCTCTTCACCATACTGGTGGTTCATCTTGATGAGTGTATGTAACTATCGGGACAAAGTCATCAACAAAGGAAGATTTTGGAGACTATGTTATCAATGAGCCTGAGAAAACGGCATTTTTAATTAAGCATTAGTGAGATATATCAGAAGCGCATCAAACAGTGTTCACATAAATAAAACAATTGTGTAATAAAAAAGTAAGGCATGCTAGTCCATTTTATTCAGGAAAAGTTAAACATACTGCTCAAAATCAGCTAAATATATGTATGCTCCTACCCCCTTCTTCTTTAGGGCTCCTACTGCTGCCTGGCTCTTTTCTCATGTTAATTTGGAACAGGTACAACCCAGTTCATCGGATCAATTTAGTAAGATCAGCTAATCAGGGGGTTAATCCCGTCCGATGTTGTCAGAACAAATCCTTTGCTTACTGGTAGTGCATCAAACAATGGTTACATAAAATAACTATTGCGTACTAAATGGCATGGTAGTCCATTTGATTCAGGATGCTTCCTCCTAACCGTTCAAAACCAGCTAAACATATCTATTCTTGTTAGCATTCATGCTCACAAGAGTTAACAAGAGAGTTAGTTTAATGTAAGCTGTTGGCCAAACCCTAGTTTATTTAGGTTTGAAATTTTGATAAAAATAAAGTGTCGCACAAGATGTAGATGGAATTGATTTAAATCTGATAACATAATGCCTACTACCACACCCCTTCCCCCATGGTCTTACCTGGTGGGTTGGGTCACAACCGCTTTATGGCCATGAGAATGGTAGCTCATTAAACTTTTGCTTGAACAGAGTTTGGATGAGTTATTTTTATTTAGGGTTCTAATTCAGTAATACAGAATATCTATCTTTCTTAGTTGGGTCACATGATTGTTATTTGGGATTTTTAAGTATCCAATCCCAAGTTCAAATTTTACGAGGAAGCTGTTACTGTACTAATTCATCCTACAGTACCATTCTTATAATCAACCAATACTCTTTAACATCATTACCATTATTTCCACCTTCATTATTGCTGCCAACATCACTGACACTACCAGCGTCACTGTTGTCAGCAACATCACCAACTACCCACAATCACTGTTGCCAACACCAATGCCGTCATTGCTACGATCGGCACAATACCACCATTACCATCATCATTGTAAGTAATATTATAATGTAATTTCTTATTCCTGAATTTTTTTTTTTTGCAAGTAAAAGTCATTTCATTAAAAAGTGCTAAAGGAACATTCCAAGCACAATGAGATGTGAAAAGAGAGAAGATAATTGTGTAGAGTAAGGATATTTTTTTTATGGGTTGGAGAGTAAGACTATTTAAATTAATGGATGCTGAATGGAGGAGAGAGTATTGAAAAAGAAAGTCCTGAGCTCCTTTATCATCTCATCCCATTCCTTTTCCAAATAGACCATATGAGACACAAAGGTACCATTATCCATATTGCTGAAATTTGTGCACCACCGCCAAATCCTCTCCCTACGTAAAAAATGTCTATTATTGTAATGCCCCAATGCCACATGGTCTATACTCCTATATGATAAGTCAATGATATAATTGGAACCCCACTGAAACCATTATAAAGAGCAAGAACTTCTCATTCCCAAGTAATGTGAGATCCCATACACTACTTATCCTTATCACTTATCATCCAGGATATCACAATCCCCCCGCCCCCCTTCCAAAAAAACCTTCTTTAAATTCCCGATGTTCTCGTCATACCAGTCCATCATAGGTGGCACAGATAAAATCCTACATTTCTAGTTGGGATAACTCCGATGCCATTTGTAATGCCCCAGTGGAAAGCCCAAGCCACATGACCTATACTCCTAAAGGACTAGTCAATAATACAATTGGAGCCATTATAAAGAGCAAGAACTCTCATTCCCAAGCAATGTGGAATCCCATACACCATGTATCCTTACCACTTATCATATAGGACATCACAATTATGCTTCTAGGCATGACCCAAATCAAACCAACCCAGCTAAAGAAATCATTTCATAAAGCATTGGCCACCTCACAATGTAGTAAAGATGGGCTAGAGATTCCCCACTCCTATTGCACATGCACCACCACTCAATCACATCAATGTGCCTTTCCCTCATATTGTCTATGCTAAGAATCTTCTCGAGAGACACTAACCAATAAAAAAAGGCAGCTCATGGAGGTGCCTTAGTCTTCGATATTCTCTTCCAAGGAAAGAGGATATTACCATGAGGGATAAGGACATTATAGAAACAACAGATATTGAACCTCCCTTTCTTGGAGGGGCCTAAAGCAGCTTTTCTTCACCTTTTGTTCTCAAGCAACTGGAATACAACGTATTTTTGATTGGTAAAATAAATAAATAAAACATATTAAAAGCTGCAGTAAAGACCACACCTCCCAATCATGAGGTGCTGTGATGAAGCTAACATTCCACTGATATAGTTCACTAGCTGTCTCAAAAGGTCCACCACTGAAGCATCCTTAGCATAATCCACCCTATTCCTTTGGGCAAGCTTCTTTAATAGCTCTAATACTGCACCACAGATCACCAGAATCTGATCCTAGCACCACTCCCACATCAAATGCAGTATGCTTAGAGATATTTTTTCACCCTTCTCTTCTCATATTCTTCCATAATCCCACCTCATAAGGTCCTTGGACCTCATTAGAACACCTCCTACACATGAAAATCTGTACATTAGTGTCTACAGTCATTCTCTACAAGACCTCCCTCTCATTTTGGTAGCACTAAAGTCACTTCCCTAAGATAAACAATCAAAGTGAATCAAGTTCTGAACTCCTAATCCACTTGTTGGAAAATAGATAATTGATTCCCTCAATCTTTGGTATATTAGGAAACCTATATATTTGTATCTTTGACTTCCCTAGGATTAGGGGATAACCATTAAGGAATCCCACTGATATAGAAAATTGTTTTAGGAAGGAAAGTTTCCTATTTTATTTCCCAAGTAATGAGATAAGTTCAGTTCCATTTGCTTTGATTCATAGTGATATATGGGGACCCTCCATAGTTCCAAATGTTTCAGGTTCATGATGGTTTGCCTCTTTTATCGATGATTGCACTAGTCTCTTGGATTTCTCCTCAAAACCAAATCTGATGTAAGCAGTGCACTCCAAAATTTTCGTAACATGGTTCAAAACAGTTTGGTGTTAATATCAAAAAATTTAGATTGGATAATGCAAGGGATTATTTCAATCGTATCTGGTCTCCTTCCTTCCAAAGAGAAGGTATTATCCATGAATCCTCCTACTTTAATACCCCACAGCAAAATGGCATTGCTGAGAGGAAGAACGGTCATTTGCTACCCACAACCTGAGCCTTCCTTTTCCATCAAAATGTCCCAAAAACTGATTGGGGGGAGGCTGTACTCACAGCTACATACATCATCAACCGACTGCCATCAAGGGTGCTAGGCTTTAAAACACCAATGGAGACACTTTCTCAGTTTTATGCTGATCTAAGAATAACAAATCATCTCATTCCATGAATTTTTGGTTGCACGGCCTTTGTTCATATTCATAGCCATCGAAGAGGAAAACTGGATCCAAGAGCAGTAAGTGTATTTTTGAGGGGTATTCATCAACCCAAAAGGTGTACAAGTGTTATCATCCACCTACCAGGAAGTTCTTTGTTTCTATTGATGTCAATTTTGAGAAGCAACAATCATACTTTACTCAGCCTTATCTTCAAGAGGAGCTCTTGTCATTCATTGAAGATAAGGACAGAGATTGGTTTTTACTTGACTTACCATCGAATCCTGAGGCAGTCTTGTGACCTGGAGGAGTAAGAAGCTGAATGTGATAGCTAGATCAAGTGCTAAGATAGAATTTAGGGTGATGGCTCAAGGAGTGTGTGAATTACTATGGCTCAAGATAATTCTGGAAGACCTTAGAATCAGATGGGAAGGACCAATGAAATTATTTTGTGACAAGAAGTCAACCATCAACATTGCTCACAATCATGTTCAACATGATAGAACAAAGCACATTAAAGTGGATAGACACTTTATAAAAGAGAAGTCGGATAGTGGATTAATTTGTACCCCATATGTGTCGATTAATGGCCAACTCACGGATGTACTCACAAAGGGGCTTAGCAGTGCAGCATACCAAGGACTTATCTTCAAGCTGGGAATGAAGGATGTATGTTCACCAGCTTGAGGGGGAATGCTGGAAAATAAATAATTGATTCCCCCAATCTTTGGTATATTAGGAAACCTATATATTTGTATCTTTGACTTCCCTAGGATTAGGGGATAACCATTAAGGAATCCCACTGATATAGAAACCTGCTTTAGGAAGGAAAGTTTCCTATCTTATTTCCTTGTAATTAGCTCTGTGAATCAGCCATGTAATCGTATATAGTCTGTGTATAGTCTGTGTAAAGGCTACAATCAGATCAATACAATTGATTTATTTTTCCCACACCACTCACAAGGATCGGACAAGATACTTTGGTCCAACGTACCAAGTGAAATTTGAATTCTTCTTCTAAACCACCCCAAAAGAAGTCTCTTTGCAGCTTTATTAAGCAATTAGTTACGCTAGCTAGAAACAGAAATAAGGAGATGAAATACATAGGCAGATCATAAATCAAAATAACTACCACCTTTAGACATAGAAATCCTCTTCCAGAAAGACAGTATTTGTTCAGTCTTTCTGTATAGCCACAACCCAAAATGCCTTACCCTTGAAGGTATCCCCAAAGGAAGGCCCATATATTTCCTAGGCACAGATGAAAACTTACACCCAAGAATGCCTGCCAAATTAACCTTTAATCCTGAGACTTCTTCAAAGCATAAAAGCAGTGCACCCACACAGCGATGGTGATTTGAATTTGTCCCAAAGGACAATAGGGTAATGTCAACATAAAAAAGATATGATTCGTCAATGTTACCAACATTCCTTCTCCATAAAGAAAACCCTGAGAGAAACCCTCTATCAGAGAAAATCCAAATAACACTGTTGAGAGCTTACATGACTACAGCAAAAAGCAAAGAAGACACTGGCTCTCCCTGCTGCAGGCTGTGTGGGCTATTAAAGAAACTACAGAGAGTTTCATTCGCTAAGACAAAAGCACATACTAGATAAGGAGCCTGAGTGGCCTACATAAGCAGGGGAGGTAAGTTGGAGGCAAAACAAAAGTCCAGGGCTTTTTGACTGAAAGCGGGTGATCAGCGCAGAAAGTTTTTCCATTGATTATTAGCCAACTCAAACAGGAGAAACAATTCTATTGAGATGTTCATGGTTGATGGTTTAATCTCTAAGCTTCAAAATGAGATTAGGATTCATATTTTACAATTATAAGAAAGAATGGTTTTAAGCAGGTTGGTTTAAGCAGGTTGACTGGAGGCCTAATCTGGATGGCTTACCTTTCTGACATCATTAGTGCTGAAGCCATAAATAGTGACAAGGCACTACTTTAGGGATGGGGCAAATAGGTTGCATAACATGGGCAAATGGCGGAATGCATTCTAACTCTAGGCCGATTCCTTGTGTCTATGGTTCTTTGGAATCTGCCCTTTTGGGATTCCTTAATATATGGGTTATCATCTTTTAGAAATTTGTAAGAATTCTTAAAATTCTTCATCCAAACACAACCAAACATAAATACCAATTAAATTGGCCACAAAGCTATTGAGCCAATTCACATCATGCAATAGAATATGTAGCAAATGGAACCCGGGACAGAGTGTTCAATTCCAAACACATGCCAAACCATATGATTCTTCCCATTTGTGATAAAATAGCAACCAATCATGTCAAAAGTTACAAAATTTTCTAGATCTATAATTTTTAGATATTGTTTTTACAAGTTCACAGGGCATAGATCTATAATTACATAGCTGAAAATAAACAATCTCACATATAGATTTGTTCATATCTTTATCTTGTGTTAAATGACCTCAATTCGTCCTTTTTACATTATTTTCTTTGAAGAACTAATTAAGGATGTTTTGGTCTCAGATAACCAACTTCATGCACAATGGATGGTAGCCTTATTACTCTTTCCATTCATACACTCCATATGACAGTGTCTTTGTTTTCAAGTGAGGATAAATATTCTGATGTCCAACATGATTACTCTTTAGTACAAAGAGATTACCACATATATCCCATCTTATGTACTACATGTATTACGGCAAGCTTAACTACAGTTAAGTTTCAATATGGATAAGAAACAGAAGGCACTGCAGGTGCAACAGGAGAGCAAGTGGAAAAAAGGAGAAAGACAATTCATCTGAAAGCACTAACACACCCATGAAAATCTGTAAGTACAGATTTTCAATTTTCATAGAAACAGGAAAAGACGTTGAAAAATAAATCACTTAGAAGAACAAGAAATAACATTACAATAGCCTGATCTACATACAAGGATTATAAGTTATTTGACAGAGATGCATCATAATTTTGTTAAACCTTACGCAAGTTCACTGTATTTTTTCCTAAATAATGCATAAATCATAGGATTGATAGAATTTTATTCGATTTGTAGGTATACGATGCCACTGTAGTTATCAGATAGTTTAGATCAAAAGATCCATATTATAGGCCTTCTCATGGCATAGCTATTCATGTCATCTATGCATGAAAAGGATATTCAATAAAGAAACTGAAAAAAGAGTCTCTCAAGGCCCAAGTTAGTTGGAAGGAAGAAAGCTCCAGTCATAAACTAATTGCAGACCTTTTTATTTATTATTTTCTTATTTTTTGGGTGAAGAAAAAAGTGAAAAAATAATTTGGGATTGAATAAGTTTCGCCGTTTTGCAAGTTGACAGAATTCTCAAAATTGCAAAGGAAAAAAGGGGAAGAGGGGAGAGAGAGAGTGTGTGTGTGTACCACCTTAGTGTGCTATTTACAGTCAACCATTGTGCGTTGGCACAGTTAACATTAAAAACTTTTGCACTGTCATGTTACCAAAAACACATAAAAGTATAAAAGCATATATCTATCTGTTGCCATTTCACCCAGGGTCACGCATTATTATGTATTCTCTATATAATAAAACACCTTCATCCCCAGTTTGAATGTCCTAGCTTGTGCATCAGTGATTGCCAACCATCATGTAGTAATGTAAAAATCAAGTCAAGAAGGTTTTAGAAAGTGGAAGCCAGTCTAAATATTCATTTTATAACATTTTCACAAGTTACACTGGATGAGTTTTGGTGTCAAATGGTAGAACCAAACAAAGATCTGAAAACTATAGATGTAATGGTAAACATTGAAAATACCTTGTAACTGGATGTGAGGTGGCCAAGGCCACAAGGGATGAAGTTTTTAGAAGGACCGGACTTGCATGGTTAGTGCCCAGGCATATGGTGGATCTTCTTGCTTGTTGGAGAGGCATTCAGGGTAACCACCAAACTACCACAGCATGGAGTATGATTCCTATATGTGTCATGTGGTGTATTTGGCTGGAAAAGAAGGGTCAAGAGGTTTGAATATTGGGAACGCTCTTTGGATGACGCTAGATGTCTCTTTCTCCACAATTTATTCTAGTGGGATTCTATTATTGTCCTCAATTGGACTAGCTTCCATGCTTTTTTTGTATCCATTTCTAGCTTCTAAGTTGAAATTACCTAGGTGTTCTAGCTTCTAAGTTGAAATTACCTAGGTGTTCTCTTTGAATACTTCCTATGTACTATGGCTTAGCCTATTTACTTAATTCAATAAAACTTTAATTTACCTATGAAAAAACATTGAAAATCCCTTCTGTCTGATATGCAAAGTCGTATTGTTATCTTGCAGGGTTAGCTAGCAGTTTTTGGATTGGTAAAAGGAAACGAAAAAGGAAAGAAGCAAAGCATTAAAACATAAAAGAAATCATACGAGCATTCAGTGGTTAATACATTTTTGGGACCAAGAGAAGGAATAAGATAGAGGTCTCCTTTTCAAATTTCATAGCAACATTTTTTCTCTTTTGTAGGGATAGAACTAAAATAAAAAACAAAACCAAACCAAACCAAAAATAAAAGGAACAAAATTCAATTCAAGAAATAGCAAGGTAAGAACCAAAGAAAGGAAGTAAATCAGATGTATTGAACAAAGCTAAGGTAATTAACCATTTCACTTTAATTTTTATGATTACAGGGGAGAGTCAAATAGGGCTTGAACAATGGTAATATATATTTATTAGAATGAGTATGGAGCAAAAATTAGTGACTTCTTTCTGAATTCTAAATCCTAATTTTTAGTAGAAAACGAGGTGGGTGTAATATTGTCCCTGTTTCTCAAAAGGCTTGGATGAGCAAGATATTGAGTGTAGATGAAAAGATGAGTTCAGAGAATTTTTGTTAAAAAGGAGTTCAACAATCTGAATAAGAACCCAACTAGCTCTACCCTCAGAACATACTTCCTCACAAACATAGCATGTCCATTACAAACAAAATAGATCAGAAAGAACAAGAATGCAAAACTCGAAGCTAGCTATAGTTTAATGAAAATTGTAGTTGTTTGATATCACCACACATTTATTTGATCTTTTGAAGGAAGCTAATCGCCAGTAGAACCCCATTCATGGGATGGTCACAAAACATTCTCTTGAAATCAAGGGAGCCAAATGTAACTTAAAAAGTAGATAAAATGCATGCTGTGTGGCACAGTTGGCACGTCCTCAAATTCTTGGAGGAAAATACATTGAGACACAATCTTAATATCCACATAAAATTCATGCAACCAAATCTTCTTAGTTGGCACATCACATTTTTCTTCTCTTTCAAAGCATCAAAACATCATCCTCTTCCCAAATTTAGAAAAATAGCCTCCATCTGGTTTTAGAAAATACTGTCAATCCATCATAAAAATGTGGCATCCACGATAATATATCAAAAGGGAAATGTTGAGTTGCAATCCAAATAAATTCATGGGATTTCCAGTTAAACTAGTTTTAGTTGACTATGGAAGTAAACAGAGAAACTCAATTTCTTCAAAAATAAATCGCAGGTAACAAAACAGAGCGACTCAAACTTCAACTAATCATTCTTTCGAACCAAGTAATTTGACAAAACTATTTTCTCTCAGAGACTTGCCCCTAATTTAGGTTAACCCAAAACACCGCAAGCTAGCACTCAAAATGCAACCCCCCAAGCGCCGGCGAACGAGAATAAAAACACAAAGTGCACATGCAGAGCTAGCTCAAAAGGCCCGCATTAAAATGTATTTCTTTTAACCTAAACGATCACAAAATCACCCCCCCCCCCCCCCCCCCCCCCCCAAAAAAAAAAAAAAACAAGAAAGAAAGAATTCGTTCTTAAGCTAAGCATAAAATATACCAATAAAGCGCATGTAATTTCTGAATGAAATATCCAAATTTGTAAGCGGAACACTAAATCCGTAAAGAATCCTAAGTATCAGAAATGAAAATTCACAAACCCCGCAAAATGGAAAAATTACAATATGCAACGTATAATATTTATAACGAGAAGAAAAACACACTAACCAGATAGGATTGAGGCCTGAAACCTGCAATAACCAAATACAGGTCCTCAGCGCCACAGTCCTTTACAAACTAATATTCACAAAGCCAAGATGATAAATATATAATTTTTCAAGGAGCCAAAGCTTATCTGCGAAAGCCAGTGACCCCCAGCTGAGATCAAAAGCACCCCATGAAATAAATCAGCAAAAAACTATATTACCCAGCGATCTTAAACCCTACCAATTATTGCAAACAAAACCGTCAAATTTGTAAAAATAGTAAAGGAAAAACCATACCCACTGTGGGAGAAAAGCTTAGGGAATACAAACCAGTTGAAAAGACCCACCAAAGAATTTTGATATTCTGCTTTCAAAAGTAGAAGGTAAAAAAAAAAAAAACCGATAACCGAAAATCAGGAGGAAAAAAAAATCTTACCTCATAAATAGGCAACGCTTTAAAAAGAGACGTAGAATACGAAAAAGGAAAATAAAATAGTAGAAGAACCAATAGAATAGAAGTGACTGTCTCAGAATATCAGGAAATGAATCTGGCGTGGAGATCTTTCTTACAGAAGCATTAAAGTAGTGGATGATACCGGCAACAAATATATTTAAACAGAAATGAGGTTTTGCTTAGCTATCGAGGTTTTTTAAATCAAAATTTTGAGTTTTAAAATTAAATATTAAAATATTATTTTAATATTATTAAATTATTTATTATATTTTATTTAAAAGTTTAAAAAAGTTATAATGATGAAATAAAAATTTTATATTTAAGATAAAAATTTTGTGTGGTCAAATAGTACCAGCTACCGAACATGTGTCCCAAAATTGTTTTTTTAATTATTTAGTAATTAAAAAAATATTTTTAAATAATATTGTCATTTTTTAATTTTTTAAAAAATATTTATGATGATTAGAAAAATGCATAAAAAAAAAAGGAAAAAATTGAAATGCACTATTCATGATACATTTTCGGGAAATTCCTTCTGAGGCGGTAGACTTAGGTTCTACTTGACCACTGAGATTTTTCAGATAAGAATTTTGAGTTTTAAGATTAAATATTAAAATATTATATTTTAATATTATTATATTGAGATTTGAAAAAGTTAAGAAAAAGTTGAATTATTTATTATATTTTATATGAAGATTTGAAAAATTTATAATGATGAAATGAGAATTTTATATGTGAGATGAGAATTTCTTGTAGCCAAATAGTACCTACTCATATTTAAATGATTTTAAAATAGCTAAAAGTGTATGCATGAAAGGTATTAAAAACAATGATATAATAGTTTGTTTTTTCATTTTGACCGTTATTATATTTGTTTTTTTATTTTTTATTTTTTATTTAATGATTATAAATAACTATTAATATATTGATATATTTTTTTAATTTTTTTAAAAGGATTTTAAAATGTTTAAAAAAATATAGAAAGAAAAAATGAAAAAATAAAAATTTACACTAGTATTGGACTTATCAAATTCATCTTCAAAATTTGATGAAAAGTATATATTTTTCATAAATCCAAAACTTTCATATTTATAATTCCACATTAGATTAGCCATTAGATTCATCAAAATAATAATATAATATTATTTTTTTAATAATAATATTTTTAATTTTTTTCGTCATATTTTGTAATTATACTAACCATATGGATATTAATAATTTAATTTAGTACTTAAATAATTGATTCCCAACTAATTTAGAATAAAATAAAATAAAATCATTGCCTATTAAAATTAGAATAAAATATGAATTTGAATGTGGAATAGTAGATCTTTAAATTTGAAGGAAAAGCAGTAATTACTGTAACTCAAAGCTTCTCAAATACCTTTTTGATGAATCTAATGTAGGTTCATTTTAAGTAAATTAATCAAAATTTGAAGATGCAATGACTTTTGATGAAACCAATATTAGTGCTCTGAGGCACAGGTCAAACCTGAGCAGAATGGTAACATCACCCAAAAATAGTAATGCTATAAACAGTCTTTGAGGTGCTGATATTTTTTCGAATAAAGTAAAGGCTATTATTAAAAAAATAATTTTTTATATATATTTCAAATCTTTTCACCTTTTATAAAAAAGAATATGCAAAAACTAAAATTGCAAATATCGTTTGAGGCGAAACTATATAGGCGATCTTGTGCAAAAGGAATGAAAAGTATGAGCTTAGAAAAAAGAGTGAAATGTATAGGATACATAATTAGAGCATTGTTAATAGACTATATATATGTAAATGACATTTTTGATGAATGAAAGATGAATTTAAATTTTAGCTATTTCATTTATATAAGTCTCCACATTGGACTATTTATTTTTTATTATATTACAATAAAATAATATAAGATGAATTTGATTTTTTCTACTCACATAAAATCTCTATATTAGATTATCTATTTATTTATTATATAATAATGAGTAATTAATAATTTAAAAATAATAATTTTTTAATTATTAATTTATTTTATTTTATCATATTTTACTATTCTACATATTATATGTTAATTAGTAATTATATTATAATTAAATAGTATAGATGTTTGTGAATGTAGATGAAGAGAAGAGAGAGTGTCATAAAAATAATAAGCATTTGATATATATACAATATCTATCAAATATGCTTTTAGTTTTAGATTTACTATAACCAAAAACTATGGTAGCAAAGCTTTGAATAATCCAATGTGATGGTTTTTTACGTCTTATTATATATTTGAAGATTTTTTTTATATTTAGCTATTCCATTAACAATACTCTTAGCTGTTACCTTTCTCTATTCAAGAAGAAAAGAAGAAGAATAAGAAGAAGGAAAAAAGTTAAATTAAAAAAAGAAAAAAAAAGAAAAAAAAAGCTAGATAGTCTCTAAGAACTTGTTTGTTTTCATAAATCAATTAATCTCATCTTATTTAATCATTACAACTTTTTCAAACTCTCAAATAAAATATATAAAATAATTCAATTTTTTTAAATTTCAAAACAAAAATAATATTATAATAATATTTTATTTTATTTTTATTTCATCTCATCTATTTAACCGAATTGTGACGCCCCCCAAATCCCCATGCACGGATACGGGAAAATCGAGATGTCCGGATGATGACATCACGGGTCATCACCCTATCGACGTGTGCCAAGTGTGTGTATAAGCGACGAATGTGCACGAGAAATACGCAGCGAAAAGCAAGTCAATAACTAAGTACCAGAATTTTCTTGTTTAATACAAAGTTGTTCAACACATACATAAATAAATATTACAAGACACAAATATAATTTTAAACCAAGTACAAAACATAACATCAGCATCCCGGCGGAGCCGCATCTTCGGGCTCAGCCTCCTCCTCCTCATCCTCGATCTCTGCACCAAAATTTACGGTACCAAAAATGGTGCCGCAGGTAAGTAAAACACAAACACCACAAGATAAAAACATATAGAACTCAAACAATATGCATGACGTGATGCCAATGCACAAAACCCATAAAATCATATTTTTCCACACACGCCAAAAATCTCATTTAGCCCAAAAACAAATCCTTTCTAAATATCACGCCAAAAGTCACATTTGGCCCATATCAAACTCAAATCGTTTACCAATTAAACCGTATGCACCATGACTTCCCCTAGGGGTCATCCGCACACTCTGATTCCAGTGTCACACCGCAGGTAAGGACCACGCATGTAACACTTAAACGAGCGATGTCCAGTTCCGCGCCCCGCGCGTTCGTAGCCAAGCATCCTCTAGCCCTCGCCAACGAAGGGCCACGGAGTCGGTACGTAGAGCGATACCCGGTTCCGCTCCCGACGCGTTCGTAGCCAAGCATCCTCTAGCCCCCACTCCCGTCGTCGTCCAGCGACAACTCAGGGGACGTCACTCAATTTATTACGCTCCCGAGTGACCAGAGGAGCTCCACCGGAATAATTAAATTAAAAACAACACTTCAGTGAAAATACACGTAAAAGCGGGTCATCATACGAACGATGTCTTCTTATGCATTATTCTTTAAAAAAATGTAGGTCCATAATTTTTTTTTTTTAAAAATGATTTTTACGTGAGACTCACATTTATCTTTTTTTTTTTTTTTTTTAATATGAGTGCATAAGATTTGCATACCATATGACTGCAAATATTATTTCTCCTTAAAAAAACACAAAACGGAGCAAATTGATTTGATCAAATTGAACCAAACCGATTGATCCAATTTTAAACTTAGTCTCATCGATTTCAGTTCATTTAATTTTTCTCTTCGATTTTGGGGCATGTATTTTCTACACGTGCACTCCCTTTTAAAAAAATGAGATACACTATTACAATAATTTTTTCATATGGGTATTATATTTAACCACTTTTTTTAAAGCAAATGTGCTGAGCTTATACATTCTAGGATTGCAAATATCATTATTAGAAAATAAATTATGTGTTTAATTTTATATGATATGCATATTATAAAGATAATAATTTTAACTAGGGGTATACGAATTTTGATCCGGATTGAAAATGCCAACTGGACAGATTGATTTCAGTTGGTCTAGACTAGACCAATTAAGGAATCAATCAATCTCAATCCAAGGAAGTAGGGAAATTTGGTTTTCACTCAAGTCTTGGGGTGAGGTTTTTTCACAGCAAACTGGATTGGATCAACCAAATTTATTATTTAAGTTTTTAAATATTCTTATATGATATTTTATAAATTTTAAAAATATTTATATAAATTGAAAACAATTAATTATGTAATTTTCTTCTAACTTAATTATTTATGCTTAGATTATATTAAATACTAAATGTTAAGACTTTTATGATAGGATATTAACTATTAATGATTGGTAATACACATAATATTAATATTATTAATTTATTTTACTTAATTAAAACACTTAATTAGTTAAGTATATACTTAGTTAGCCAACTTAGATTAAATCATTCACTTAATTATTTTTTTATCTTATATAAATTTTTTGTCAAAAACTTGAAATAAAAAAAGACCCGAATTGAAACACTTTGATAAGACTGATCAAACTGAACCAGAGCAATCTAGTCCAATCCAAAGGCCTTATTGGTCCAATCTAGACTAGACCAAAAGTTTGGTCAGGTCCAAAATCTTCCTCCCAGACTGATCGGATCGAACCAATTACACCTTCAGTAATTCCAGCAAATTCAAAACTGAAGGAAGGAATATTGAAGGAAGTGTAGATCCCCATTTTACAAGGATGACATTGGAGAAAAGAAAATACTTGGCACCAAATTCTTGTAGGAAGTTAGGGAACAGGTTTTGTTAATAAAAGAACAAATTCATGTACTCAGGATAAGCAAAAGAGTTATGCTGACAGGAGGAGAAATCTATAATTCTCAGTAGGCTATTTAGGTATATTTCAAGGTATCACAAATGAAAAGAGTAGCTATGTTTGGCAAAAGAGGAAAATTGAGTCCACAATATGTAGGACCTTGTGAGATTGTGGAAAGAGTTGGGCTAGTAGCTTATCAATTAAGCTTACCTGAAGGATTGCAATGGATGCATGATGTGTTTCATATATCTTCCCTAAAGAAAAACTTTGGAGATCAGCGAGTGGTTGTGGTTGACGCAAGTCATATTTAGCTTTGACATAACCTATCCTATAAAGAATGGCCAGTGTAAATTGTTGACTGGAAAGATCAAGAGTTAAGGAATCAAAAGATACCTTTGGTCAATGTACTTTGAAATAATCCCCGATTTCCACGAAGCTACCTAGGAGAGAGAAGATTCGATGAGAGCGAGGGGTGTAACTAGTCTAGTTCGGTCCAGTTTTGGACATATTTTATAATTGAACTAGTATACACCTGTAATGCACATCCTTGTGGTGAGTCCTTTACAAAATAATTTTAATAAAAATCGACGGGAATTACGATTTCTTCTAAAATTTCTTTTCCTTTTATGTCAAGATATTAAAGACTCCATGTTATAAATGAAATTCATTTTTTCTTAATTAAAATGTTACAACGAAAAACACTAAATTTTATAATTTAAGTTTCTCGTACAAAATATCTTCCCTAGGCCTTCATGCTCTTCCCATTGGGCTGTGCCCGTCCTGACTTGTCATGCTCATCTTGTCCCTGGGAGGACACATAAAAATTAAAATGAGTCAATGACTCATAAACATTACTTCATACAATTAAAATATAATAACATAGATTTTCAGTCATACAATTATCATTACATATTTACATATCGTACTTATCATGCAAAGACATTCTATTCATTTAAAAACGTTGCGAGGTACGGTTTTTCTCTAAAAACGTTTTCTTCATTTCTTAAAGAGTCTTTTCATGCATTCATCTTTTTACCTACATTCATGCATACAGACATTCATGCATTCATCTTTTCTTACGTACATTTATGCATTCATCCATTCATACATACAAGCATTCTTTCTTAACATGCATACGTTCATTCTTTTCACTTTCATTGGCTGTTGCATACTGTTGCACCCCTTGTGTTGGGATTAACGATCTTTTGAACCTGATTCCGCTTGTGGCCACGGGTTAGGAATCCATTCCGTCAGGGTGCAGCACTGGATGCACTACCAGTACTACTTAGCCGACATTGCAATCTGCCAAATCCAGTCCATTCGATACCTTTTCTTTTTCCATTCATATGATCGTTACGTATTTTCATACACCATCCATTCATTTCAGTCCTTTCATTCCTTTATAGTTATTTCCTTTCCTTTTCAGTCCATTCAGTCATTTACAGTTCTTTACAATCCTTTCTCATAGTTCTTACGATTGTTACGGTTCTTTACAGTTCTTCAGTTCATAAAGTCATTTAAAAGAAATAATTTTCTTTCTTTTTGTAAAAGTCGTTTTAAAAGAAGTTTCTCTTTTTGTAAAAGTCATTTTAGAAAAAGCAGTTTTCTTTCTTTTCGTTTTAAACATTTCTGTTCTTGCATCTTTTAAAGTTTCGTTTCATTTTCTTTCATGAACATACATACAATACATACCGCACATAGCATCCATTCACATGCATACACGTACATACTTTGGGTGCGTGAAAAGGAGCTGCCAAGGAGAACCGCTACATACTTATACTTGAAAACTTAAGTTTCCTTTTCTTTTTCGTAAAAAATGTTTTTGTGGAGAAAACGTTTCATTTTCCTTTTAGAGAAAAGCTTTCATTTTCTTCTTCGTTTGTATAATAAAAACTCTAAAAGAGTATGAACGCAATACTTATCTAGATTTCATGCCATACTCATTACATGCAGTCCATTCGAGTACGTGTCAGATGGCAACCTACATGCATACACATAATCTTGCGTCATCATCTATCTAATGCATAAGTAACTATACTAAACTAGAACTATGCCTCACTTGAAACACTCTCCATCCAATCTTGGGCTCTTACGTGCCATTTACTATACTAAAACTTTCAGGGTCTTATTACTTAAAATAAACCTCTGTGATTCACCTTAGAGTTAAGATATTAAAACCTCTGTCTCATTCTTCTATTTCTACATTCCTATGGATGATTCCGATCGACAGAGTCATGCATTCCAACCTTAGACAACTTACCCATTACTACATTCACGTATCTTAACCCATACTAAATCCTCATTCCCAACCAGTCAGGTTACATGAATTCAAGCCAACTTTGGGGCTAAAACACCATGTAACCATGCTAAGGACAGATTACTAATTATATATGGTAAACCTGTTCGGCACAAGTGTCTCGCCAAAGACACTTGTACCCTATCCCTTTAATCACCTAAGAGTAACTTATAATTCCAATAGACGCCTGCTTATATAAACAAGTTCCATATTCCGATACCAACTTGCTCAGACCGGATCAATAGGACTCTTCCTACTTCCCGGCCCTGTACAGGTTCATCCCAACACTTGATAGGAGAGGACTGCGTCCACAAATGCACCTCTGTTACGTCACGTAGCTCAAGACTAATCTCGAGTCACGTCTTGAAGCCCATCATGCTTCCGTTGCACTCTATAATACTTTTTCCACCACTTCCATATACTCTTAGCCATAGTCAACCATAAGGTGACACCCATCACCTCGGGCTACAGGCCATATCACAGCTATTTTGGGACACTGTTATACAGTTTTAGCCACTTAACAAGAGGATTGCATCCATAAATATGCCTCTGTCACATCACGTACCTTGAGGCCAATCCCGAGTCACGTTAGGAAGCCCATCATGCTTCCACTGCACTCTCTGATACTTTTCCACCACTTCCATATACTCTTAGCCATAAGTCAATCATAAGGTGACACCCGTCACCTTGGACTATAGGCCATATCACCACTGCTTCAGGATACTGCTCTACAGTTCCCGACGCTACACCATACACTCCACGCTTCTCCGCTACGCCATCCAACTATTCTTGACATGTCGTCCGGTGTATCACAACATAGCACATAGTACACTCAAGTGAACTCTCTTCCATCCACACTACAACATACATCGCTACGACGCACGCCTCATGGTGCATCACTACACAACATGGAGTACGCACCATGTGTACTCCCTTTGCTACATCACTTATTATCACAACGCACATCACACCGTGTATTGCCATACAACATAGAGCACATGCCACATGTACTCTATTCATTCTATGCCACATGTTACTACAGCACACGTCACATGGTGCGTCGCTGCACTACGACATCCATCTAATGCCCATACTCACAGCACAGTCCACAATACTACACAATCAAGCCCAACACTTCACAACTACACTTCACTTCACAACTACGCAGCGAACTCCAAAATTACTAACTACACAGTCTACAGTCCAACCAACCAACTAATATAAACATAAATAACTAGAGATAGAGGGTTATACCATCGATAAGATAACCTATGCGTCGCTCACTGCCCCTCACGATCAAGGCATTGGAGGAGTCATACGTGGAGGTTAACACCGCGTATGGTGGCTGTCTACTATGTAAAATGGCGGTTTGGGCTTGAGAATAACTATGAGTGGTCTTAGAAAAGCCCAAGGTGGCTTCATGATGGTCAAAGGTGGCGGAGCAACATGACATCACGCCGTGAACAATGCATCCAAAAAGGAGGGAGGGTGCTTAAGGTGGAGTAAGGTTATGGAACTTCATGGGAAGCTAGGGAGAGGTAGAGTAAGATGTGGTGGAACTATGGTGGCGAGGTGGTGGTTGGGCGGTGGCTCACAGCGATGGATTGGGCACAAGAAGTGCAATCCGTGCCTTGGAGAGTAAGGGTCGTGTATATCTCGGTTGGACATGAAAATTGTTAGGGAAGGTTGTGGTAATGAGAGGAATAAGATGGTGGTAGTGAGACGCCATGGGTAGCCGTGCATGGCGGTGCACGGTGGTGCAACTAAACATATGGTTGTGGAGACGCATCGGAGAAAGAGAGAGAGGTAGGAAAAAACGAGGACATGGGGAGGAAACCCATGATGTGGTGGTGCTGGTGGAAGTGCTCGGTGGCCGTTTTGGCCGTGTATGGTAGCGATAGGTGGAGAAAATGGGTTTGAAACCCATTTTGAAGATGATGTCGTAAAGGGAGGAAGAGGGCATGTGGGGGCTCGCTAGTGGGAGGGAATGTTGGCCGGAGGGTGATGGTCAGTTGGTGACCGGTGGTGAGGCCATAAACTGTCATGTATGGCGGCGTGGAGGTGGAGGATGGGTTTTTACCCATTTTAGTTAAAGAGGCGGTGGGAGGAGAGAGGAAGTGCATGTGAGCTTGCCGACGGGAATGAGTGTTGGCCGACATGAGAGGAGTGATCGGCGACCAACGGTGAAGCAAACGGTGGCCAGTGGTGGCTGGGTTATGGAGATGAAGTGCAACATGGTGGGAGAGAAGCAGAGCGCAACATGCATGGGAGAGAGAGAGAGGAGAGAGAAGAAGAAAAGGAAAAGTGAGGAGGAAAACAGAGGGGCTTGGGTATTTAATCCAAGTCCTTTGTTTCAGGATCCTCAAAATGATTTAATGATGAGTTTAAATAGTGATTTAAAAACGCGTAAGTGTTTTATTTAAATTAAAGTTTAAAATAAAACACTGAGAGAAATTACTTAAAATGATGAAGTATCGTTAATTACTCAAAGAGAATAAAACCATTTAAATTAATTTAGAGCTTTCAACGTAAAGTTAAATCTCTTGATATTTTAAAATGACTTATAATATTTAATTTAAATAATTATCCACAATTATAATATTTTTAGAGCTCATTAAAATATTATAATTGTATTATTTTAATAACAAGCTTATCTAATGATACTAGAAATATTTCTTATAAATATTTCCAGAATATTTAAAATATCCGTAAATTTTAAAATATATATCTTACTTTGAAATCCGCTGGATAAGTTTTAGAACACGCAATCGGGGCTCGACACGTAAAATGAGGCTTAGCACGTAGATCAAAGCTCAGCATGTAGAATATATTATATATTCTAAACCAGTACTTCCAGTTTTACCGATTCCAACCCGGTTCACTCCGATTTTTCCAATATATTATATATATAGAATATATAATATACTATATGTATATTATAGTATATAATAATATAGTAATAATGTATTAGTATAACTAAGACTATAGTGATAATATATAATTATTTATATAGGATTTTAAAATTTAATTTAATTTTAATTAGTAATTTAGCATATAATACAAGATTATTTTATAAATAATTATATATATTATATATAAAAATATATATAATATAATAAATAAAATATATTTTATATAATATAAAAAATTAAAATATATTTATATTTATATTTATATGAACCGGTCCAATTTAGTCTGGTTTTAGAAAAAAGAAAACCGAAACTGGATCCATTTTGACTGATTTTGGAAAAAATGGAACAGGAACCGAATCGAACCGATTTAGAACCGAACTATATTCACCAATTCAATCCAGTTCAGTTCGGTTTACTAGTCCACCGTTTCTTTTTTCACCCATAATGAGAGCTAGATACCCTCACTTGTCTGTAACATAGTTAGAAGAATAGGGGATTGGTTGATATTGATTCAAACTTTGTGAGTTATTCTTGATTGTATTCTTGGATAGCAAAGCAATAAAGATGTTTGCTTGATTGTAACTTTTGGTTGATGTTTTTAGTGTATTATGTGTATACCCTTGATAACAGGACATAGCATAGATAGAACAACTGTGCATCTGTCTATGTTATCAATAGCCATAATTAGAAGTATGCGATAGCGCAGGCAAAGGATCAGACAAGAGAGACGAGATCAAATGTTCGCAGCTCATTGGCAACAAATGGAGAAGTTTGAGTACTATCGTACTCATGTGATAGATGCAAATTTTAGAGGAAATCTTTTATTACGATGAGCGTTGCCACAAGAGGTACGACAACCTCCACATGACCCACTAGTTTGGAGTGATGCCACAAGATTATGAGTATTAGGCATTAATCAGGAGGCAGAATTGAGCCATGTTGCGAAAATCCAAGCTAGAAGGGATATGACACTCAAAGCATCTGACTCTTCATTTGATCGTCTCCGTGTTCGTGAAGAAGGTCAACCAGTGGAAGATGATAAGGCTACTATAGAGCATAAGTTGAACAAATTAAGGGCAAACATGTACTATAATCCCAATGTTGACGCAATTTTCTACCTCTCACAAGATTCAATAACCGAAAAGGAAGAAGTGCCATCACCTTCATTGGAGGATTCAACTCCATCTAGTAGACATAGTCCTTCAAGTGAATTAGTACACCTCTAATCTTAATTGTCTCTTTTATCAACTTAGTGTCGATTCCGAAGACGAAATCTTTTTCTCTTAAGCAGGGGGGATGTGACACCCCAGCCTAAGCTAGGTTCTTGAGGTTGATATTTAGTTTTTATTAGGGCCTAAGTGAGTAAAGACCCAAGGACCATAGAACTAGAACTTGATCACGAAATGCTATGGTTCTTAAATGTGATTTATTAATTTATTCAAAAGTAATTCACATGATTATGCACTTTTGCAATTATTACGGAAAAAAGAAGAAATGCAATTGGTTGGATCCAACCTATTCTTGAAATAAACAACTCGCACACACTCCCTTTCCAAAAAAAAAAAATTCAATACACCGAACACTACACTTAAATTTATTGGATTTGTTGCTAAAATATCAGTATTGAATCTAGGCTCATTATATTAAAAAAATAATTGAGAATTCCTCATAAATAATTAAAGTAATTGGGAACGAGAGCCAAATGAATCGAAAATAGAAGATCTTGAAGACTATTAAAAATTCAGAAGAACTATACCAAGACCCGAACACTACACTTAAATTTATTGGATTTGTTGCTTAAATGTCAGTATTGAACCTAGCTCATTATATTAAAAAAAAAAAATTGAGAATTTCTCATAAATAATTAAAGTAATTGGGCGCGAGAGCCAAATGAATCGAAAATAGAGGATCTTGAAGACTATTAGAAATTTAGAAGAACTATATCGGGACCCGGGGGGGCTATTGAATAGCTAGAAAAAGCCTGGGCACATTTAAGGAAAGCGGAAATGGAAGCAGATCAGTTTCGAGTGAATGGATACTCTGATATAGAACAAGAAAAATTGAATTTGATTAATTTAACTTATAAAACTTTGGAACAATTAGAAATTTACAAAAATGAAACCATTCATTTTGAACAACAAAGAGTGAGGAATCAAGTCTAACAATGGGTCTTCCAACAAGCCTTAACAAGGAGCTGTAGGAACTCTGGAGTTGAATACCTCATTCAAGAATTGTTTTTTATCCAATCTGTAAAAATCAAGATAAAAGGTAAATCCCTTATGATACACCAGATCCGGCTCGATTATTGATAGAGTGAATATATCCGCCATTTCTTGAAATTTCTCTTCTGATTCAAAATCATGGTGTAACGTATATCTCCCCTGTTCTGGTCACTAACTAGGTGAAATAAATTAAAAAATGAATTTTTCTTTAAGAATGAAATCTTATTGGAACTGTCCACATCCAGTTCATCCTTCAAAACCATATCACATCCCGGATCTGATGAAATAGGATGAATTGAGACCATATTTTTTGAATAAGTAATTATCTTGAATATATTAACTATTTATTTCTTTTCTGATCGCCTGGAAGGAACAAAAGAAAAATTGTAATAAGTAATAAGAATTGATTTTTTTTTTTTTTATGTAGTTTCATAAATCTTACTTGGGATTAATTCTTGTCTTTTGATGACTAGTGAGTATGCACCCAAGGGTTAAGGAAACGCCCTAGGTGGTGGGCACCATGGTGGACCGAGTCTTAAAGATCGCTTACAAGTTTCAGATAGGCCAATCACAAGGTCAAGAGTTAAGAAGATCAAGGAAACAATGCAACGATTGGTGCAATCTACTTGGGCCGAGTTGCAAATTTATTGAGTAAGACCCCAATATTCAAGATGGGCTTAAAAGAAGAAAAACCAACTTTAATCCATGTGATACAAGCTACAAGGGGCATAGCCTAGTTGCTTAGTGTAAACTCTTTATTTCATTAACTATAGGCGTGTGGGCCTATTTTATGTTTCTATGGTTGTAGGTGTTTGAGCCTATTTAATTCATTACGTGGAATTCTTTTGTTAGTTATAGGCGTGTAGTTTATAATATTTTAGGCTTGAAGATGTCCAACCCATGTCTTTAATTGATGTAGGCCTTAGACGGCCCTAGGGTTTCATGGAGGGGTTTAAAAATAGACTTGTAACCGCATTTTCCATAAGTTGAATGTGAATGAAGTTTTCTTCATAGAGAATTTTCAATTTTCTCTACTTGTTCTTGATTGAACTAAGAACTTATAAAAAATAAAAATAAAACCTTTATGGCATTCTCACCGAACCTAGGTTCTTGAAACAAGATTTCAACAGGTCTAGATTATTTTGACTTGATTCTGGGCTTTCTTGGATAAATTTCAACTTGATTGTGGGATCAATGAATTTCAATCCTACGGGTTCATATCACTAGGCCCCAAGAATTTTCAGCCACCAAGAGGAAAAGGGCTTGAAAAGGCACGTTAGGGTTTCTAGTACATGGTGGTGGTGCCACATGGCTCCCGTGCACCTTAGAGACTCTTAGACTTCAAGAGATCATTGATGAAGGGAGCTAGGGTTTCAGTTATGTGAAGCACACACCAACCTCACTTTAAGTCGTCTTCCATTTTTTACACTTGTCACACTTGCACAAGGATTTTAGAGCTTTTAGAAAGACAATCATGAGAGAAATTGAAGAGGGGATTTCAGTTTAAGAGAAGCCACACCACTTGTCCCTCATGCAAGCTAGAATCAAGGTTCTAGAAGAATCTAATTATAAGGAAGAAGGGTAGGAGTTTCAGTTTTGGCAAGAGACATGCCACTTCGTGCCTATGCACTCTAATTAGGGCTGTTCATCTGGGCTAGATTTTGCCTAGCCCGGCCTGAAATCCGAATAACCGAGTTTTTAGTTTTGGCCAGGAATATATTCAGGCTGGTACTCACATGACTAAAACTGGTTTTATCCGATTCGGGTACTGGATTTTTAATCTGAAACCTAGATTTAACATCCAGTACCAGGGTTTTGTTTTTTTAAAACCCCTATATCAAAACGACATGCCCAACGCCCAAAGGGCAAAGGGTTGAAACCCTTCAAATTCTCAAATTCACCATAGCCACTCCTTCATATCTCTCTCTCTCTCTCTCTCTCTCTCTCTCTGCAACTTGCGTCAATGTCCTCTCTTACTTTCACTCTCACACCAAAACCATAGCCTCCTTTGCCTTCATCACCTCCATTGCTTCATCGTTTCCATATCTCTCTCACATTGTCAGGGTCCCATTCCATGACCAGTTGAGGGAAATTTTAGTATTTTCTATCATGGGTTTGAGTTTTGGACTGTTAAGTGCCGTAACCTTAGCCTTCCTTTGCCGAGTGTCAAAACCCTAATACTTTTAGATCTACTCTTAGATCTGATCCCATAACTTGCATTATATTTTCTATTTATTTGTAGATCTTGGAATCCTTGATATGCTTTGATATCTGGGTTGTTTTGTTTTTGTTTTTTTTTTTTTTGTTGTTTTTTGACTTGTGGAGATCTAGTATATAACTTTGATGTTCTTAGAAAATTAGTTTCTTGCATTATTTCGTGGAGAACTGCTTTTCAAACAAAAAAACATAGTTTAAGAACATAAGAATATGGGTTTTTTTTAGGGTTTTCGGTGCTAACATTTTTTTGGTTGAATAAAGTATCTCCTTCACATGGGTGCTTGTTTTGTTTTTTGAATTTAGAAGTGTTGGAATTGATATTTGGATCTTATGCTGGGTTTGCCTACACTTCTGGTTGGGGATTGCCATTAGAAACATCATATGTTTGATAAAATGGTAGTCTTTATGTAAATAAAACAAATCATTTGAGATTAAGTAGAAAGCTATGCCTTTAAATAGATATATAAGGATATTAGTACACAATGTATATCTAATGTGTTCCCTTGGCCGCACAAAAAAAAAAAGTGTTCCCTTTGCCAAATAAGCATAGCTAGAAAGAAGGGTGAGGAGTGGCATGTATTGGGGCTTTCAGTTAGGTTTTATCTCCTAACTTCATGCGTTTTATTCTACCTCTTGCTTTTCTTCTCTGCTTGTAGTTACAAAGTTGGAAGTGGTACTGTTTAAAGATCTAGGCAAGGACAAGTTTCCAAAAGACTGGAAACTAGGTTACCAACTTGCTTTTATTTTTCATGCTTAATTTTTAGTTGATGCTCTTAGAATGTAGTAAATTTGTAGTTCATGATCTGTTGGATAACCTTACTTTTTTTTGTTTCTATTTATATGAAATTGGTGAAAGGAGCATCAGCTATTTATTGTCAAAGAGTAAGTGGTGCTTTCCATGATTGGTAAATTATTTTTTTACATGATAGAAACAAATTATTGGTTTATCATGGTTTTTTTGTAAACATGGCTTGTGTGTCTATTTTTTAAAAAAGTGTGTGGGTTTTTTGTGGTAGCATTTTTCTTCCCAAAAGTTTTGGATCTGACATCAATTCTAAAAAGGTGTATATTTGGATTTAGAGACCCTAATGAGCTGTCTTGTGCCTTCACTTTTATAACATTGCTACTAGTATCCACAAGTTTTTTTTCAAGCTTCTAATATTGTGAACTAAAATGAAAATGCAAGCTAGCAATCCTTTCCTTGACCAAAACTTCATTGCCAATTCATGTGAACCATCACCTACCCTATTCTAATGTCGTGTGCAGTAGAATACCAACATCATCCCCATTTCTTCAAACTACTAGCATCAAGTCCATATGATCACTGATATTAAATCATTGATGGAAGTCCATGCTAATGATTTTGTAATTCATATCTTGTAATTTTGTAATGTAATGTATAAATAACAAAATAATGAAATTTGTAGTGGATTGCATGTATTTTAGTTTTTCATTTTTATATATTTTTATTATTCTAAACAATGTTAGTATTATGCTTTTTAACATGACTTATAAAAAGTTTTCATAAAATATAGGCTTTTATATCATTTTTATATATTTTTATTATTCTAAACAATGTTAGTATTATGCTTTTTAACATGACTTATAAAAAGTTTTCATAAAATATAGGCTTTTATAAAATAATTATGATTTTCAACATTTTTTTTAATAAATATAGGCTTTTACATAAAGGGAAGTATGCTCTTCAACTTGGATTTTTCTTGAAAAGTCTTCTAATATAATATAGGCAATTTTTTTGAAAAAAAAAAAAATAGGCTTTGAAATACGGACTAACAGGTATAGGCTGGAACCCGGATTAATCTGGGTTTCAACCTGAGTCATAACCCGGGATTTGAAATCTGGGTTTCGGTCTGAGTATACCCGGGTACCCAATCCGGTACCCGGTTAAACACTCTTAACTCTAGCCACCTTTAGGTTCGCAAGAGAAAAATGATGAAGAGAGAAAGAGGAGGTGATCCTAGGCCATGCCATTTGGCAAGCATGCATGTGGATTTCTAGAAAATATCTAGAAAGGCAATAATAAGGATTCGGAAATGCAAGAGGCACACACCACATGGCACCCATGCTAAGGTTCTTAGGATTTTGGAAATAGGGACAAAGGGGATTTTCAATAGAAGGGCTTGAGGAATTCCGAAAAATACCAAGAAGGAATGAGGCATGACACATGTCAAGCATGCACTTGTGGTTAGTGACTCTTAGTGCTCCCAAGGCGAGTGGATGAGAGAGTATTTAAAGGGGTGTGTTTATGGTGTTCAGACATACCCCCTAGAAGAGAAATTGAAAGGCCATTGTTCCTCCTTCAAAATTTTCTTC